>NW_017728953.1:768956-806041 GCF_001723895.1 Crocodylus porosus
TCCAGGCCTGCCTATGGCAAGGCAGCAGGAACTTGCCGGGCGCTTTTCTGGCTGAAGGGCCGCGGAGTAAGAACCGGGTTGACCTGCTGTCCGACGCGGGACTTAGAAAAATATCGAGGCGGCGGGCACCCGGAAGTCCGTATGAGGTCGTTTTTGGACGCGGCGTCCGACCCTTCGATCCACGAGGAATGGGAAGAAAAGCTGAGCCTGCCTGCAGTGTCCTTGCCTTGCTGCTCCACCGGAGGCTGGGGCATCAAAAGCCTACCTTCCCTGGCCGGGAATCGAACCCGGGCCGCGGCGGTGAAAGCGCCAAATCCTAGCCACTAGACCACCAGGGAGGACACAGGAGCATGACCCCGCCTCCGCCCGCGGCCGCCGCCTTGCCTCCTGCCCTGGTCCAGGACACCACCCCCCCCGGGGCGCAGGGAGCTGCTCAAGGCAGGCGCCCAAGCCCTCAGTGCGAGAAATGCCAGGGCAGGCGCTTCGGGACCTGGAAGCCTGCGCTGGGGGCCGGCACTTCGGAGGGGTAAAAGCATGGGTTGCCATGGAAAAAATGTGCTATAGCCTACGCTGGTGGTGACTGGCGTCCGGGGGACTCCTCCCTGTGCAGTTGGTCATTGCCCCGCCCCGGTTCGCCACGAAGCCCTCACGCCGGTGATAGCGCGTTAAAATATGTGAAGCAAGATGGTGAAACCACTTCCGCTTAATTAAAAAAAAGAAATGTGCATAATAGACCTGAAGCGATGAGTTGTCCGGGAGGTGAGGTGTTTTCTGAGACCAACCAGGTTTTTGCAAAGGAAAAAAAACCTCAACGTGGATACCTGAACTAAACCTCCACTCCCTCACTTGGCAATGCTGTAAAATGGGCGAGTCCTAGATAACTGAAGAGTCTTTGCGTGATGCAAGCGAATGAAATCCGGCTAATCTCGGTTTTGTTTTAAACAGCGCCGGGGACGGCGAAGTATCGCCACTGCGTGTCCGGAGCCGGCTCGGAAATGAGGGGTCCTTAGCAAAAATGGCGCCCGGCATGACTTCAGCGCCTTTCCTTGTAACGATGGACGAGTTTTGACGCCGTCACGTTCGTAGGCCGTAACCAATGAGCGGCAGGGCACGCCGGGAGCGGCGCTGTGATTGGTGCGCGGCGGGGATTCAAACCGCGGGGCGGGGCGGGGCGTGAGTGGCCGGTCGGACGTTGTGGATGCAGCTGTGAGGAGCCGGGGTCGGGCCTGTCCGCGCTGCGGCCTGCGGGAGCATGGAGACCGCCGCGATGAACCTGCGCAATCTGCTGGAGCAGCTCCTGCGCCAGGCCGACCTCCTCAGCGAGGGCAACGAGCTGCGTAAGTCCGGCGGGGGCGGGGTCATGGTGGAGGTGGAGGTGGAGGTGATCTCTCTCGTGGGATCCACGAGACTTTTGCACACACAAAAAGTAAATAAAATTTGTGGAAACGTGTGAAGGCCGGGGCGGGGGTGTTGGACGTCTGGGGTTAGTCGGGGCTTGGATGGTTGTGGACTGACCTGTGGGTTTTTTCCCAAAAATGTGGAATTGGGAAGTTGTCCAGTGCCTTAAAGAAAGCGTGATCCGATTTAGCACGTTTATTTGACTTGTATTTAGTAAACAAAACTAAAAAAATACCGCCCCATGTTAAGCTTATGTTCCAATAGCCACAAGTATTTGAACCGAAATATTTGATATGGGGAAAAAAAATAAATGTTATTCAAAGCTTTAGGTGGGAAGAAGTTTTTATTGGGATACTTGTAAAAATGTCAAGACAAGAAATAGCAGGTATTTCCCTGACCTGGTCTGTTTAAATCTAAGAAATTCAAATAATGAAACGAAGCCACTGAGAACTGCTGACACACTGATTTTAACACACCCAAAGAAGTGTGCACGTGATGTGCGGTACTTTGGTTTTGATTTGACCTGCACGGCCAATTAGGTTTATCCATAACTGGAGTTTGGTTTGGGTTATTATGTGAGTGTGGTTACAAATCAATAAAACATATACATACTTTCTCTCACACTTCCTAGGGAGAATCCCCTGAAAAATCTTAATTGCAACTTTGAAACTGCCCAGCTTGTCTAATATCGCATTGGCATCCATTCATTGTTACTAATGAATTTGATGCAACTGTGAATTTTTAGAAATGGAAAATTTCCCACAGACAAATAAAGCACTGGCAAATTTTTCTGCCCCACGTCTCTGTGACTGACTCTCAGATTTGGCTGATTTGGCTTGGACCAGTAAAATTTTCCTTAAAGTGCCTAGTGCAGGCAGCCTGGCTCTGTTTGGCACTCTGGATTTGGGGGCGGTTTTGCTCTATGGGAGCCTGAAGGGACAAGTTGAGGTCTTGGAGAGGATTCATCATGACTATATTTAAAACTTGGTGTTTACAGAGTTTGTAAGTAAAAGCTGATATGGGTTTTTTGTGGGCCACATCTTGGTCACCCCAGCTTCTAACTTGGCTTTGAGAAGTAATGCTTGCCACTTGTTTTTGCAGATCCCGAGGGTGCTGGGGAGAGTCAGTACTTTGACACTGGGGGCTAAGGGTTGTGGCGGGGGGAAAGCTTTGGCTAGAAACAGATTTGTGAAGTTTGCTCTGGTTGTAACTTTGCAGGATGACATGGGCTTGTTCCCTTTAGGGAGGTGTTAAACAGCTAAAGCAAATTGGCTTTTTACTTTCGAATCAATAGTTGTATACTTATACAGCTGAATGGAGTTGTAAGACCAGGCATCCGTAATACTTCTCTACATCTGCAGGAGCATATTGCAGCACTTCTGAATTTATTACGTCTTTCTGGTGCATTAACCTGCAACATTAATGTTTTATCTTTTTCATGTTGGTTTCATAGCAGTGGGTTTGTGCTGATATATGTTAACTTGTTAGAAAGGCCAGCTTTTTATTTGGAGTTGCCTTAACGTGGCTGGAAAACTCGCCTCATGCCCTGGATCTGACCTGTGGGTCTCCTCATGGGCTGGGTCCAGCCCAGGGCTTGAGGCAGCTTGGGCATGAAGCATGTGATAGTAAAGTCTGTTTGAAAAATGGTACAACTGCTTGGGTGAATAGTTGGAATCAAAGCCTCTCTGGCAAATCCAGGAGAGGAGGACAAGGGTTTGCAGAAAGTTGGTTTGGTACCTTTACTTAAAGAAAGCAGGAAGAAGCCTTTTCATTAATGAATAAAGGGATACTTTATTTTCTTCTCTTGCATTGTTCACTAGTGTTTGTTAGCCATGTTAGTTTGATGGATGCTGGGATAGAGTCAGCGTGAGCTTTCATAGGCAACAGTCTACTTTCTCAGATGCTGTGACTGGAATGGCAGAGAGAAGAATGTATTTAAAAAGACAATGTTGGGAGGAGAGGTAAGAAGTGGGTTGATTAGATCAGTTGACATGAGTAACATAGATAACACCTGGAGGGGTGCCAGAGTTAACAGCCAGCCTAGGTAAGGAGAGGATAATCCACAACTGAACCATTTCCAGCTGTCACTGATTGGGATGGGAGTTGGTTCACAATTGATACAGGTCAGAGGTCCACAGACACAGTGTCTTGGCCCTGGAGGTAGAACAGTTACCTTTTTAGGCATTGAAGTGCTGTGGGTCTGACATCAGGTGGTAGGAGTGACCGCCCAGCCCAGAATGCCTTGTTGCAGGTTGGGAGGGTGTGCTCACATGTGAGCACACCCACACACCCTGCTTCAGAGCACATATGTGTGCTTGTATCTACGTTTTGGGAGTCCCAGGGAATGTGGTTGGGGGTGTTTTCACTTTCCCTTTTACCCTAAACAGAGTTCAGTGACATTTTAGTAGCCTGTACTTGACTGAAACCTGCAGTGTGCTGGGGGAATACCTGGACTAGGGGTGCCCTGATTAAAGATTTTCTTTGTTGATACTGATAGCTGTTGATTAACCAACCGTACCAGCTGATGCAAAATTACTAAATATTACTTATCAGATTGGCAAGGCATTTTAAATTACTGATATAAACCTTGTATTTATCTGTTATGCATTTATCACACACATATCCTGCTTGCTCTGGCCCTTGTTGAGGAAAGCAGTGACCACC
This sequence comes from Crocodylus porosus, assembly GCF_001723895.1. Classification (NCBI taxonomy): domain Eukaryota; kingdom Metazoa; phylum Chordata; order Crocodylia; family Crocodylidae; genus Crocodylus; species Crocodylus porosus. The sequence goes on from NW_017728953.1 coordinate 773,019, forward strand.
CTATTCCCATGCATGTTGCTCCCTTGCCCATGGCTCCTACCCACAGCCCTGCTCCCTGTGCTGCTGTCCTGTAGGAGTAGGGTGGACTCTTGTGCAGACAGTGGCACTGGTTGTATTTGGAGCCCCAGAGCATGTAACTGCCTCACCACTGGTGGGTCCCACACAGCTGAGCTCCCATGGTTGCTGGGGAGAAGCTGCTTTTGCAAAGGTGCCTGGTGCCCAGCAGAAGAGAAAGCCCTTTACCCCCACGTGCACCCAACCCAACATCTCCCTGGTGCTCAGGCCCCTGCTACCCACCTGGCATTTCTTTGGCAGCAGCAGGAGCTGGTAATAGTCCCTTTGTTGCTGAGTTTGCCTGCGATTGCTCCCCGGTGCCCTCTCCCCTTTCCACTGCTTGCCAGGGGTAGGCTCAGGCTGGCAGCAGGGTGCGAGGACTGGACTATGCTCACTGGGGTACTTTGGGCACATGGCCGCAATTATTGGCTACAACCAAAAAAACCCAATAGCTAATAAGGTCATATCTCCTTTTATTGGTGCTGATCTGATATCGGTGCATCCCTAACTTGAACCCATACTTTTGTGTTCCCAGGGCTTGCGGGGGCGTGATGAGAAGCTGCAATTGAGTAGGCAGTGAGGACACAGGTGGCAGTTAGAGGTTTTACTGAACAAGAATACAAGGGACATTGATTAAAAATGTGCCAACAAAAGGAAAATGGGGGTTCATAGAGGTAAGAGTATCAAAGCAGCCACTTGCAGCAATGGGAGGTGCACAGGTGAGAAGCAGTACAGTGTGGGATGCCTGGAGGACCAACCAGATCTGTGTAATGGAGTGCTTGTTGTCCCCATGTAATGCTGACCCAGTTAAAGTACTCGTTTTGGGGTTTTTTTCCAATACACTTTTGAACCTTTTCAGGCAGCTTTACATGGTTTAATGGGCTTGAGCATCTTTCTCTTTCAGGCTTAGACCATGTTTAAAATGAGCTGTGTTACATGTGCCCGTACCCCCGTTGAGACCGTGGTTGATACAGTTCAGTCTGTGGATGCTCTCTTGTTCTGCCACTTCATGCTCGTTATTCTTTAAAAGGTGGTGGTGTCTGTTTGTTTGTGTTGGATTTTTTCTTTGCCATTTTTTTTCCCCTCATTTTCATGTAATGGTGGCCGCTCTGAGATCAGTCATAGAGTGCCCAGGGAAGTTAACTTTCTGCCATGGGCTTTTGTGTGTTTCTGAAACTGGCTGCTGGTTAAGACTCGGAGTGTCTGTCCTCTCCTCAGAGTTTATTCAATTGGCAAAGAACTTTGAAGACTTCCGAAAAAAGTGGCAGAAGGCAGAGCATGACCTGGCCAGGTACAGGGACCTTCTTATGAAAACAGAAACAGAGTGCAGTGCGCTGGATGTCAAGTTGAAACATGCTCGCAATCAGGTGGATGTGGAGATCAAACGAAGACAGCGAGCTGAAGCAGACTGTGAAAAGCTGGCAAGTATTGTATTACCTATCCTGATTCTTTTAAATCAGGGTGTCGAAGTCATTTGGACCCGTGGGCTAGATCTATGTTGCAGGGCTTCTCAGGAGCTGTATGAGGGGGGTCATAGAGGTAAGACTATCAAAGCAGCCACTTGCAGCAATGGGAGGACTTGAGTCCCTTCCGACCCTAGAAACTACGGAACTATGATTCACCTCTGACAGCTGTTTGGAGCTACTGCATGGACATAGCCCCTCAGTGTACAGTATGCTACTGGGACTTTTCCCCTTCTCCCCCAAACTTTTTCTTCTGGTGCTGATTTTAATCGCTAATGGCAACCAGAAGCCTCAAGCTTGGGGTTTGGGATTGAGTGGCAGTGATGTTCACCTCAAGTCCTGGAGCTGTGCCCAACTAAGCAGTTCTGGCTGTCATGCTGAGAAGCCCTGCAGGCTGCCATTTAACTCGGGCTGCCGGTTGGACAAGCCTGACCTAAATGAATGTCTTCAACCCATATAGAAGTCCATTCAAGTAAGTATCTAATAAATGACCTGTATACCTAATGTATGTTCCTTCCCCAGTGACATGTGTGGTGGGGTGTTGAGCAAATGGAGAGAAATATGTGAATCGGTAGAGGACGCCACAAAAGTGTGACTTCGCAATATTGGAGCCTCCTGAAGCAAACCTCAACAAATGCCAGGAAGTTGCCCCAGAAATCTTCTGGCTTGCTGTGAGGCCTTTTGTCGCAGTTCCTCTCCATCTCTGAAGTTTAGCAACAGTCGTGTTTTTTCTAACTGCAGGTGTGGGGTTGAATTTTGTAGAGGACTTCTTGATTTATGGGAGACATGAACTAGTACATCTGGCATCAATAAATGAATCTTTTGTTCCAAGAAATCTATTTTGGAGTATCACATAGCCTTTCACTCTAGGTGCTGGTTGGATCCAAGTGAACTTTGTAGCTGCAATTAAATTGGATTTGTTACCTCTTGAAGGTTGAAGGCAGTGTAGGGTGGGACATCAATTGTACTTTATCAGCATTAATATGCTGTTGGTGTAGCAAGCTTCTCAGAGTCGATCTGTGTAATGATGTATTCAACGTCTTATCATCTCACTTGCCATAAATCTGGAGCGAAGCTCCATCCCCAGGCTACTTCTGATAATTTCTGCCTTACAGGAGCGTCAGATCCAACTGATTCGAGAACTGCTCATGTGTGATGCATCAGGCAGCATTCAACTAAGTGAAGAACAGAAGTCTGCCCTTGCTTTCCTTAACAGACCTCAAGCCCCCAGTAGGGGTTCTGGGACTAGAAGGTAGGCAAGGCAGCAGTTTGACTAAGCAAGACAACTAAGTAATGTAAAGGCATCTAAGGACTTCTATATGAGGTTTAGAGCAGGTTTAGGTGTATGGGAAAGAAAGAAAAGAATTCTATTACTTGCTTTTTTTACTTCCCTTGGTACTGTATCCCAGAATTTCAGATGACCTCTTCCTCAAACTAATCTAATATTTTTTTTTTTTTTTTTAAGTTTGAAAATTGAATCCTAATGTTTTACACATGGTAGGATTATAGGTGGATTGGAAGCAGTGGAGAGAGCATTCATGGGAAGACTGCTCTCAAAGCATGCAACAAAGCTGCTTTGTGAGCACTCTTCCTATGCATGTTCTTGTAAAAGATTTTCTTGTGATGTAGCAGTACTAAACTACATGTTTGTAATCAAGCCCACACATCAATGCTGTACCTGAAGGTGCTAAAAGAGGAGTCCAGAAATGCTGCTGGGCACCAAATCCGCTCCAAAGATCTTTGGTATTACATTCGGATCTAGGATTCTATGTGGAAGACTAATGAAACTTCTGTGCACTGGATAACCTGTCACATAAGCAAATGATAAATCTGGAAAGACTTGTGTTTTTGAAGCGCTTCCAACTATTTGAGAGGTGATCTGATATGTTCAAAATAGTAAATGCTATGCAAATTATATATTCCCCTTTAATTTTTGTGATGCAAGATCAAAAGGCATTTAGTGAAGCTGAAAACAGTAGGCTTAAAACAAATAAGGAACTAATTGTCACAAGATATCACTATGGCCATAAACAGGTTATGCATAGTTCTGCTAGTATTTTCTGGGATGGCTGTAAATCTTCATGGGTCATAAACCAACCTTAAACTGAGGGTGCTTACAAAGAGTATTCCTCTGTGGGACAGGATATTCCAGAACTGTTTGCTGAGCCGCCTTGCAGCTTCTGCAGAAGTATCAGAGTAACTGTATTGGTGAATAGTAAATTAGATGAACATCTCATTTTATTGATCTATAACTTGTTGTCCTGTCTTGTTTGGTATTTAAATAGTCTTAGCTGGGTGTTTTAAATCTAATGCTACAATACAAAAAGTTGAGTGGGAAGTGTAGGTGAAGAGTTTGCTTTTCTTGTTTGTGCTCTATAATTTGTATTTTGGGCAGAGGTTGATAGTAGCTGGAAGAAGTGGAAATTGTATAGAGAAAGGGGGAGGGAGGAGGAGAGTATGAGCTCTTGAATGCTGAGGAAATGCCACAAAATATTACCAGGCTTAATTTCAGTTGTTTTATGTCCTGGCTCTGGGGTCCAGGTCAGTAAGCTTGCCCTGGAATCACAAAGTGAAATGTAGGTAAAACCTCAAAACTAATGGATTTATTTACTTTACTTTTTTTTTTTTTTTTTAGACTTTCAACAATTGATGAATCTGGCTCAAATCTATCCGACATCAGCTTTGACAAGACTGATGAATCATTGGTAATGTCACTTTGACAATTATTTACTTTCTGTCTGCCTAGAGCCACTTCAGCAGTGCACCGTCTTCAAACGTTGCCCATAAAAGCACTGTGGTATATGCATATATCCAGTAAAGTGTTAGAAATTGCTATGGTATCCTGTGTGTAAGCATACTGTGCATGATGGCAGGCTAAAGACATAAATTGTCCTAGGCATTGAAAGAAAAGCAGTCATGATGGTAGGCTGTGGCTATAGTCATGTTACAGCATGACTGCCTGCAAAGGACAAGTTGACATTACCCAGTCCAGATAAAACATTTGTACCTGTCTGGTTCATTGGCAGTGTAAATCTGAGCATAGGGGGAAACTTGTCTTTTTGAGGTGAGCTAGTTCTGTAAATGTTGTGCAGTTAATGCAGTGGTTCTGCTTATGGAAACATGAATTTTTTTTAAGATCACTCCAGAAACTGGCACTGGTAGCCAGGGTACCTATTTGAAAATCAATCACCTGCATGAGGGGGAGCCTGTACTCTGAAGCTTCAGACAGTGGAGTACTTGCCCTGCCACACATCCTAAAAACTTGCTAAGCAAAACTTAAATAGTGTATTTGAATGGTGATTCTACTGATATGTAAATACTCTTAAGTTTGCATCAATGTGCAGTTTCATGGTATGGCAAGATTGTGGTATAGAATGAGATCAACGCTATCTTTATTTGATACAATATGAATTGTTTCATGCATAGTCATTCTGGATGGAACTTTTATGAAAGGGAGCAGTCGATGAAAAGACTGAAGGATTTCAGAGCCTGGACTTGTCAGTAATTGCTCCTTATCTATGCTATCAACATCTAAACAAACGTAGGCATGGAGTAGTATATGATACTTAATTTCCTGGTTCTAGCCTTCCGCAGGTTAGGAGTAGAGCCAGAAGATGCACTGAATTTATAACAGATGGTATTAAACAGACCAGAATGTGTCTAGACTACTGTTCACTAAAATATATTTAATGAAAGACATTACCAGTACGCTAACTTGATGCTTTGCCATTCCTATAGGATTGGGATTCTACACTGGTGAAGACCATTAGGCTGAAAAAGAGAGAGAAACGGGTAAGTTCTGTCTCTTTTTTTTTTTTTTTTTTTTTTTTTGGTAATTCATGGGCAGTCTGGAGTACATATGGGTGGTGTATCCCTCTGTAGTGGTTCTGCTGTCACAATGGATTCTGAGCTGGTAGTCACATCCAACTTCAGACTAATCAGATCTCTTAAAAGTCTACCTGTAGGCAGGAGAAGAAAGATTCCTGCTTAGTTAATCTATAGAGCTGAAGAACCTATATGGTACAATTCCTAGTTCCTTGCATTTGAGCTTTGTTATAATCACGGGAAAATCTGGTAAAACCCAGATGATTTTTTTTTCCCCTTTAAAGGATAAAAACATGGGAAATGGTGGGTTTCCCCGTGCAGGCTGGCAGTTTCAGCCTGCAAGGGGCTGCAGGGAGCAGGAAGAGGGGGGTGCCATGTGCCAGTGAGTGTGTACACATACACATGGGCTCCAGGCTGGAGAGCAGCTCCCCTAGATAAATTGGGATGGGGGTGGTGAAACTGAGGCCCTTATAATGTGGGGGGAAAGGGAGTTGGGCTGGGGCTGCTGTCGAGCTGGGGTGGTGCATTGGCCTTGGGGCCTGGGGCTGGAATGCACCGCCTCAGGACCCATATGAGGGCCATGGCACCCATGTATAGATGCACACATGCCCATGGTGCCCCTGCCTGACTGCCCTCCTGCTCCCCATGGCCACTTGCAGGCTGGAACTTTGCCAGCCTGTAAGGGGAAACCCACCATTTCTCTTTTAATGGTAAAACCCAGATTTTCCCACACTTTTTCCATGGTGAACAGAAAACCCAGATCACTGATCAAAACAGAACTCAAATGCAAGGAACTAGGAATTTTTAACATATAGGTACTTTGTCTCTATATAGGAGCTCTGCTAGCCTACAGCAAGCAGCCCTCACCTGATATGTTCTCACCTGCCTGCTCACCAGGTCCACTCTGGCTGTGCTGCCCATGGAGGGGGCTGCAGACCTGGGTACCTGGCCTCATAGCCCTAGCAGCTGGGGGCCCCCTCTTGCAGGGTTGGAGGGATGGGGGCTGTGGTTGGTGAGTGAGGGGCACTGGCAGGGCCCAGGGAGTTGTGGGTGGGGAGGGAGGGGGTTGGCATAGGCAGGGCACCCACATATCAAGGCTGCTCAGTGCCACAAACCAGGGGGGCGAGGGCAACGACAGCTGCAACTAGACTCGCGTCCTAGTGAGTGAAGGGGGCAGGGGGAGCTCTGATTTGTCCATGATAACCTCAGGATCAAATGCCAAAACGTATAGGTACTTAAAGTTTTTTTTTTTTTTATAGTGATTGAGGCATTGGTAGGCTTCCAAATTGCTTTTAAAATTGTAAAAAATCAATACGCTGTTGTCTTCAGCTGATACAGTGTGTGCATGTGTGTACACGTGCACATACAGTAGCATTTTTTTTAATCATGGAAAAATGCAGATGCGGGGCAGGGTCTGAAACTGATTTTCCCTATGAGTTCTAGGTGGGAGTTACTTGAATGAAACTTCTTACTGGATCTTTGTCTGTTGGGTAATCTGTGTTTAGGGGAAAATCAAAGTTGTTAGTCATAAAAATGAGCTCATACCACCACTGTTGTCAGTATTTCTGGTGGATGGTGAGGGAAGAAGAGCCATACTCTCAGTTGTCTTAGGAGGAGATTTGCTGTTTGTGCCCAGATTTTCAATAGCAGTACTCCATTTGGAAAGGTGAATTTCCTGAATCAGAACTGAGTTAGCCAGGACAAAGCCTTGAATATTGAATCATTCCTACTAGTCATTTAGTTGCTTTAAGGCACAAGTTGTCTTGCCCTTCTGCAAACACTGAAGTCAAAGCTAATCCAGCCCTTCAGGGAATATATGTGAGAGTGGACTGAGTTTCTGGCAACTATCCCATTTAACAAGCATGCTTTCTTTTAGCGTTCATCCAGGCAGTTCACAGAAGGTCCACCAGGTCCTTTAAAGAAAGCCCGGTCAATTGGTTCCACAGCAGATCAGGTGTGTAGTCCAGCTGGCTTTGTATACATTTGAAACATTTGATTGAGAGTGTCTGTATTTTTACAGTCCTGGCTTGTAGTGAGGCCATTCTTTGAGACCAGAGCATTAAAATGCTTGCACAGGAGGCTGTCTAATGAAGTTGCATCTTGTATCTATGTTATATAGCAGGGGTGGGCAATTATTTGGGTCTGTGGGCCATGTAGGGATTGCTTTGGTGAGTTGTCATGGGCTGGCTCATCTCTTTTCCTCCCCAGTGCAATAGCTCACCAAAACACCCTAAGAGGCATTGCTCTGTGCTCGGTCGGGTGGCTGGGAGCAACATCCAGGAGCAGGGTGGGTGTGGCCCAGGCCAGTGCTGGGATTGTGGGGCAGTGACAGCATGGGACCAGGGGCCAGGGCAGTTGTGATCCACTGCCTGAGTGCCCCTGCCTTGGGTGCTGGTTCTGTGGGCAGGGTTGTACAAGAAATGGATCATATATCTGCCCTGGGCCCTAGCCCTGTGATGACACAACCCCATAACTCTACAATTTCCAGGGAGAACAGCTGGGACCTGTGCAGGCATGGCATGCAGCCAGGTGGACTGGATGGGGCCATGGGTGAGCAGGGAACTGCATGTGGGGCCAGGTCCAGGATATTGGGACAGTGACAACATGGAGTTGGGGCCTGGGAAGGGCCACAATCCGGTCCCTGCATGCCCCTGCCCATGGAACTTGTGCCCATTGCAGGGCCCTGCAGGCAGCAGATTCCAGCTCTGACCCCATGCTGTCACTGCCCCAGGTTCCCACCCCGTGATCCTGGTTTTGCCCACACATCCTGTTCTCAAATACTCCCTGTCCACCTGCAGCCCCAACCCATCTGCCTGGCTGCATGCTCTGCCTGTGTAGGTCCTGTCCCTGATGATGGGTGCAGGGTAGACTTCCTGGGGTGCCCAGGCAGCAGGGCTGAGTCTGGCAGCAGCACCTGGAAGGTACTGCTGAGGCTGCCTGGTAGCAAGCCTGGCTGCCGTGCCACCCCAGCACCTCTATGCGCCTTGGCGGTGGGACCAGCCGCACATACCATGGCTCAGGCTGTGCCATGTCTGGGCTGGGTGGAACTGAGGGACCCGCTAGGGGCCGGATAAAATCTCTGTGGGCTGTATTTTGCTCACCCGTGTTTTATATAGCGTCTTTTAAAGTCTGTTGCTCTTGTTATTTCCCAGAATTAAATCAATATGATTTAGTTCAAAGACAGACAATTGATGATGGGTCTGGACCAAAAAACTAAAATGTTTTGCCATATTGGGTAGCAAACATTTTTTGTTGCTGAACCTAGATTTATCATTTCAGGGAAATGAATCCATTGTTGCAAAAACAACCCTTATGGTCCCTAATGATGGTGGCCCGATTGAAGCCATCTCCACTATTCAGACTGTACCGTACCGTCTCAGAAGTCAAAGGAAGACGGGTAGGTATCAAACTTATCCTAGTTTTGATGCACAAGGCTCTTGCTTGTCCCTAACCTTTTCATCAGTTGCTGCCTATATTCTTACAGCAACTAGTACATGTGGTGATTATTATTTTTTTTTTTTTTTTAAGTTTTCATGTTTAAGAAAAATGCTGGGAAATTCAAGAAATGGTACTGGCTATTAGTAAAGTTAATGAGCAGGAATTATGCTTGGCAATGTTCGTGTGTGGTTTTTTTTGTTTTTTTTTTTCCACAGTGGATAAATTAGCCAAGTATTTTTCCTCTGCCATCGTTTAATAGTCTTATTAGTGTTTAATATCTACAACCGCACAAGAAAATAAGATAGGCAAAATTCCAAGGACATTTTTTCTGAGGCACCAGCTATCTCCCATTTCTGCTATAATTGGAGTGAAGTGAATGTCTTGAGTTGATTAACTAAATGGGACTTCCTTGCGGGCATTCTCTTCTTTGCTGGGAAACTCAAATTTTAGCTAATTATTTAAAAACAAATGTGGGTTACTTTTTATAACAAAATATAAAGATCTTTATATAGGATTGATGCAGCACAGTGGGGCATGCCCCTGAGTAGGCTCTGTAACAGTTTTTATGCTTTTAGTTCAGAGAGAATGAAATTTAAAGGAAGGGTAGAGCCAAACTCCTTCCTTCCCCTTCTCTTCTTTGTTCCTAAATGTGTCTAATAATTAAAACTTCTATAACTGTTGTGTATGCAGGTACTCTGACTGCAGTGGAATGACTGTTTTAGTATTGCTTTTTTTAATATTCAAAAGAAAAGGGGTTTTTTTTATGCCAGAATCATTAAAGACGCTATCCAAAACAACACCATAATGTTCTTGTATTAGCATTTACTGTCAAAGTTCCCCCAGGATGTTGCAGTAACTGAAGATATACTTCACCTTCAATTCTTCACCTTCAATTATTTTTAAAAGCAATTTCCCTAGCCTTGCTTGAGGGTTTAAGCAAAGTCAGTTAGGCTGTATACAGCTGCCTAGCTTTGCTAGGTATGTCAAAAAAAGTGATTGCCTTTTAAGGGTCTAGGAGCACAACACTAAATAATTAGCTATCAACTACCAGTTGTACCTTTTTAATAGCTTCTGGTAGTTCTGTTGTCTTTGGGACAACACAGATGCCAGTTATAGCCCATAGAGGAATGCCAGATGCATGTTGACCCCAAACCAGTAAAGGCAATTTCCTGTCAGTATCTACACGCCTGTGTTCATAATTTATTTTGTCTTGATGCGGAAGACTACTGGAAACTTATTCTAGAGCTCTTTCCTCCTTGTCTTTCAGCCAGTTTACAACCCTGGAGCTGCGACTCAAGCTTGGGCAGCAGACAGCTGGAATCCAAATCTGAAAATGATGGCTCTAGCACTCCTCAGAGCAATGGAGGAACGAGGCTGCATGAATTTGTATCAAAGACGGTAGGTATAGGTTGTAAGAACCTGAGCAGATGCTTCCTTTCAGTTATTGTGTGCACGCATGCATGCGTGAGAACGAATCATTCATTACATCTGTACACCACAGAGAGAAGTGTAATACATGGCCACAGTTATCCAAAGGCGTTTGGCAGTTGCAACTCTGGGATACCAATGAACCTTGAATTCTCTTCTAGGATGTATGTAGACATGACTAAATCTTCATGTCGGCATACTGCTGTGAAATGCCTCTCGCAACCAGGCTGAGTCAGCCATGTTATACTTGAGCCTGAAGTTTTAACAGCTGAAGGTTCAGCCCTAAATATTCAGAGGGCAGACTTCCTGGTGCATGCCCCCCATAACCATAAGAAATCCCAGGACTAAGGGAATAATGTAACTGCAGGATTTGCTAGAAGCTAAATTTTACCAGACATTGATAAGGGGATTTTGAATAAACTCCTGCATCCTTTATTCTTCATACAAAACAACTTGATTGTCTTCTGTGGTTTGCTGTCTGCAGAGTAGGAGACTGCCCAATCTATCTATTCAACTAAGCAATGTCTGCTTTAGTACCTTTTACGTAACCAGTTCTGCTCTTGCATGCTCATTGTTTCCAGGTTATCAAGCCAGAGTCTTGTGTTCCATGTGGGAAGCGGATCAAGTTTGGGAAATTGTCCTTGAAGTGCAGGGACTGTCGTGTGGTGACTCACCCAGAATGCCGGGACCGCTGCCCCCTTCCTTGCATCCCTACCTTAACGGGCACTCCTGTTCGGATTGGAGAGGTATGGCTAAGACCTGCCCCTGACCTGGGGAGGGCTGGGAGAATTAGACCAGGCCTAGGACCCCATAACTTTTTTTTTTTTCTATGCAAAAGATGACTTGTTACAGTATTAGGTGGATTATCTGCTTTCTTACAGCCATAGAAAACTTCTAAAAACAGCTTGTTAAATAAACCCAAGAATGCTAGGATTGTTTTGAGGGGGTGTAGTTTTGTGGTAGCTCTGGAAAACACCCCTGAAGGAAAGCATTGTCTTCTGGTTCCAGCAGTATCTGCTAATGTGGCTTCCTGTTCTCTAGATGAGCTAGTGTCTTCAGTTGCACCTCATGTCTTATTTGAAGTTTTGGGTAGAATAAGTTTTTGCCAAGCTTAGGCTGGTGAATGATGGCACAGCTATTTTGAACAGCCTCCAACTTTAACCTAGATTCCTCCTTGCTGACAACTTGCGGTAGTTCTTCTTTTCTCTGCTCTTAAGCACGGAGGACAGTTTAGATATTGTAGTACACTTCTGATTCTAGTACCCAAGTGCCAGTTTTTTATGATGCTTTATTAAATGGCAGTGTTACTTGTCTTCTCTCTCCTTCATATATACTGGTGTATTCTACCTGTAGGGTTAAGTTAGTCACCGTTCCTCAATGACAGTGTCAGGAAATAAGATGCCTTTATGAAGAAGGGAAATCTCTAACTCTGTTGGAATATGTGATGTTTACTCTGGGTTTGGGAAATGAAAATACGCTGAATGCTTTCCGTAGGCCTGATGGGGCCTCTTGAGAGAGGGCCCTATCCTGAAGCCAGCATCCTGAAGTTCATACATGTCAGTAACTAAAAAATGGGTCTGTTCCTCCTTTTAGGGGACTCTGATGGACTTTGTGCCTGTTACTCCTCCGATGATCCCTTCCATTATAGTTCATTGTGTTAATGAGATTGAACAGCGAGGGCTGCATGAGGTAAGGATGTGTGGGAATGGTAATTGGATGAGTTTTGATGTTAATTGTGTGAAATAAGGGTCGCTTGTTAAAGGTGTTTGTAATATAGATGAGTCTTCTACTAAGCAGTATGTGTATACTTCCAAAGTTCTAGTGCCATAGCTATGTTCAGTAGGGATGTGTCAAGATGAAACCCTGTAGCCAGTATAGTTGTGCTGCCAGGCTCTTGATGTAGATGCAGATCTGCCAACAGAAGACACACCTCTGGCAGCTGAAAAACTCTTGGCAGCATATAAGGCTAAACCAGAGAGCTCTGTTACCATGCTAAAAGCAGCAACAGTAGCCCTATAATGGAGACAATTACATAGTGACAGAATAACAGTCGGTACCCAAAGTCCTCAATTTGGGTTGAGACCTGGGGGCAGGAGTCTAATCTTGTCAAGAACCTGTTTTATGTTGGACATGTGCAAGTGATGTTCCTGGCTTTTTATCATTGCTTTCTGCTAACAGACGGGCCTGTACAGAATTTCAGGCTGTGACCGGACAGTGAAAGAACTGAAGGAGAAATTTCTTCGAGGGAAGATGGTGCCCCTGCTCAGCAAGGTGGATGATATCCATGCCATCTGCGGCCTTCTTAAAGACTTCCTACGGAGCCTAAAGGAGCCCCTCCTCACCTTCCGGTTAAACAAGACCTTTATGGAGGCAGCAGGTGAGGATGTGCTGAATGTCACATACAGCATGCTTGCTTGGACAAAAATAAAAAGATGTTTACCTAATCCTTTCTCTCTCCTTTTCTTTTCTCCCCTCTTTCCCACCATCACATCCCTCTCCAAGAAATTTTGGATGAAGACAACAGTGTAGCTGCAATGTACCAGGCTGTTAGTGAGCTTCCTCATGCCAACAGAGACACTCTGGCTTTCCTCATGATTCACCTGCAGAGGTGAGGTCAGCTACTTAAGTGGCACTGTCATTTTTCTTTTTTTTCCCTAAAGGCTTACACTAGTGGCTGAGACATAGGAGCCTTTACTCTGGAAAACTTGAAAATTCAGGGTGCTGAGAGATTTGGCTTTGTAAGAAATGGGTTTTTTATCTACCTTTTTACTTTCTTTTGTTTAGAGTATCTCAGAGCCTAGACACTAAGATGGATATTACTAACCTAGCTAAAGTCTTTGGACCAACAATAGTTGCCCATGCTGTCCCTGATCCTGATCCTATGACACTACTACAGGACACTAAACGACAACCTAAGGTAGGTCAGCAGCCAGGACACTGAGTTGGAATGTGGATGTCAGGCATGTGAAGTGCATAAGTTTATCCTGATGAAGTATCCCTGTATACCAGCTTACTATGACAGCGTATCAAAACCTGTCAGTTGTGGCTTGAATATAGTGGCAAGCTGTGCACTAATGAGTGTTTCTGTAGGTGGTTGAGCGACTCTTGTCACTGCCAGTGGAATACTGGAGCCAATTCATGGTAGTGGAGCAAGAAAACATTGACCCGGCACACATAATTGAAAACTCCAATGCCTTCTCAACTCCTCAGAAACCAGAGGTCAAAGGTAGTACCAGAGTTTTGCTCTGTCAGATCTTCAACCGTGACCAAGCATCTATTCCAGGGGTGGGCACTTATTTTGGGCGGAGGGCCACTTACTAAGTTTTGGCAAGCCATCGAGGGCTGCATGACAGGCAGCCAGAGGCAGATAAATGTTTTCTAAGTTGATGTTTTGTTTTTTAGGGGACCCGCAGGCTGGATAGAATGGCCTGGTGGGCTGCATCTGGCCTGCAGGCTGAATTTTGCCCACCCCTGATCTATTCTAACCAAAACAATAAGTCCAAAAATGGCCAAATTTACTGCTGCTGACCCCTGTAGTTTTTATCAATACCAAAGGTTGTTTGGTAACTGGTGGCTTTGCTTTTCAAAAGGTATTCATTGATCTCTTTCAGCCCCAGGAAATAGATCCCCAGTGTGAAACAAGGCTAATGCTTGGTTCCTAATCCCAAACCTCTGCTGGTAATTGCAACCTGTCGCTTAAATTAGTGAGAGTCTGATGCTTACTCCATCTCTGTTTCAGGAAATATAGGCTTCTTCTAATCGACTGCAAAATGTAGAGCGACTTTTTTTTTTTCCCCCATAGATTTTACAGACAATAGGGCTGGAAGGGACCTTGGAAGATCGAGTCCAGCCCCCTGCCTGAAGGGCAGGAGGTCAGTTGGGGTCATAGGATCCCAGCAGGATAAGCATCCAATTTGTTCTTGAAGGTGTTCAATGTAGGTGCTTGAACCACCTCTAATAGCAGGCTGTTCCAGACCATGGGGGCTTGGACAGCAAAGAAATTCTCCCTTATGTCCAGCCTGAAACGGTCTGGCAGTAGTTTTATAATTGTTCAACCTTGTCATCCCTTGGGGTGCTTTGGTGAACAAATGGTCCCCCAGATACTGGTGGTCACCCCTGATAAACTTCTAGGTGGCCATTTGCATTGTCAGCAGGGTGAGGGAAGTGACACTGGGCAGGACAAATCAGATGCTTTCTTTTGAACTCCCACCATCTGCTGTTGGCATTAACATACTTTTTACATACAAATGCATACTGAAAGTGGCTCTTCAGCAGCAAAGCTAGTTTAACGTTGCAGGATAACTTGGGTTAGCTCAGTAAATCTGAAATCAGTGTTTCTGCAGATAACTTCACTTACCTTGAGAAATGTTGTCTTGTATGCAAGGTATCCTAATACTGTGGGTTTTGTTTTTGTTTTTTGTTTTTTAAATCCCATCCCACCCCACCCTTCTCATCTGCAAAGTGAGCGTGCTGGGTCCTCTCACCACTCCTGAGCGGCAGCTGATAAAGACTCCTTCATCTAGCTCTCTATCCCAGAAAGTCAGATCTACACTCAGCAAAACTACCCCCAAGTAAGTGGTAGCATGTGCTTTGGGAGTTAAAAAATTTGTTTGAGGTACTGCATTGGTCCAAGTACTGTTATGTGCTCAGTGCTTATCATCCAAATGCACTGAATTGAAATAGGCCTTTGAACAGATAAGAATTCGGGAACAGCTAGATCCACTTATGATTCAAAGGTTTTTAGAAAGTTACTACACAACCAACTATGATCTCTAAATGTGGCCAAAATAATGATATTTGAGTCAGTGCCTTCTGTATAACCACAGACTACACTCAGTGCTTTATATTGATAGAGCTCTGGCTACAAGCTTATAAGCACATGGTAATCAGGGGCATGTGAGGTGAGAACTTTGAAAGTAGAGAAATCTACAGGACTTGATCTGTCCTTCGGGACAAATATGAGACCAGTTGGTAGCTCCTTGAAAACTACCCATGGTCCATACCTGCTTCATGGTTTCCAGTGAAGCTCATCACAGGGTAGCTGATGCAAGGAGGCCCTCTCTTCAGTTAAACTGTACTTAACTTCCAGGATCCAGCAATAACCATGTTGATCCTAAACAAAGGCAAGAAGGTGGGGGGGGTACAAATTAGTGAAAAGTTAGAGGAGGGTGAAAAGATAACTGTCTGGGATCACAGCACAATGTGGAGGGGAGAGGGGATGGCTGCTCATTCAGCAGTATCATGAGGACTGCTATAGAAGTGACCCTCTTTCCATTTGTCTTGAATAGGTTTGGGAGCAAAAGCAAATCTGCAACCAACCTTGGGCGTCAAGGCAACTTCTTTGCCTCTCCTATGCTGAAGTAAAATGGATCTGAAGTTTCAGCCCCTAATGTGGATTCAAATCCTAGATATGCATGGCTGCAATAAAGAGCTGTATCCATTTAAAGGCTCTTGGCAACCTTGAATATTAAGATACCTTATTACACTTTTATTTGAGGCTTTTAATCCAGAGTTACTGTGCAATGTATTTTATTTAATATCTAATGCTGTATTGTATTGGTTAGGAATAGCTGGCAGATTCCCTCAGTAAGTTATGGGAAAACTGTCACAGATCTTGTATTTCAAGACACTTTTTTTAAAGGGAAATTGGACACTTTCTTTTAAAGACACTTTGAAAACTATGGGATGCTTTCTGGCTCAGCAATAATCCTGCCTTTTTCCAAGAGAACAGCCATAATCCTTTGGGCAGCTAGTGCTGGTCCTGTGTCCAAGGAAGCAGTGAATGCTGAACATACATGCTCTTTCACTTGCTGCAACTCTGGTTTTAGTGAAAAGAGATGATTTCAAAAAGTGTGTGCGCCTGAAATTTGGCCATATGAAAAACTGGAAAAATCAGTGTTTCGCAGTATGCCATAAGTCCCGAAACAACATGTGCTGGTTGTGAAGCAGTGCAATTGATACCTGTTGTATTGAAACATGTTCTGTACTTGTATGCATTGATCATTTTTGCTTCTTTTGGTAAAGCTGGTTTGACTTGTTTCTAATGAAGTATCACTTGAACCATGACTTGTATATAGCAGAAGCACACTAAACATCTGCCAAAAAGATGATCTTGTTGGCAACAATGTCTTCAGACTCTGCACAAAGGATTATTGGGAAGGTCTCGGACACTACTAATTTTTTTTTTTTAAAGTAGTACTGTCTTGCTTGCTGATGGAATGGGGTGCTTGTTAGTGTTGCCGAAGATTTTTGGAAAATGATTTTTTCCAAATACAGACAGATACTAGTTTGCCTAACTCAGTGCTACATCTAAAGATTTGTTTAATCAATATAAGTGTTTGTAACAGTCTTCTCCGCATTAAATTCCTGGAAACAATCTGGACCTTTGACGATATACGAAGTAAGCTTGTCTAATCTCTCCCAACAACACAGCTGGTTTAGTTAAAAACCGCTCAAAAACCTTGCTTCCTAGAAAATTTAGGGGAAACACAAGGGGATAGCGCAACTGGCTGCTTTTTGTTTGATAGCTCATTTATTAAGGTTAATTCTCTTCCCAGTGATGGACAAACCATGAGATTGAGAGATTATCAAGGCAATTAATACAAGAAAAAATGCTGTTAGCAGGAAAGCACCTAGATCTGTCAGATTTCCCAGGCAGAAAGTAGTAAGGATATCTGAAGACTAGAGCATGTGAACAATTGCCACTGCCATTATACCCGTGTACCTCGTGAGTGTTGTTGTAATGCAAGTCACTTAAACTACTGTCAAAATCTGACTCTTAGCCTCTGTATTTTACTCTGCTTTCTAACTTTTAAAATCAGGCAGTAGTACTTGTCTAGCTCAGAAGTGTTGTGAAGATAAATAATTGTGTGTTAATAATTGTGTACATAATGGCAGTGGTGATCGTACACACATTTTAAACTGAAAGATTCTTATCTCTGCTTCAGTCTTTAGGCTACCCTTCCATTTGCAGGCGAAGTTTGGCCCTTTAGTGTTTCATGACACAGTTCATTTAAATGACACATTCTTAATACTCTGTACCTGGGAAATCTGTCAGGTCTAGGTGCTTTCCTGCTAGCAGTATTCTTTTTATTTATTTATTTTTTTTATACTGCCTTTGACAATTTCTCAGTCTCATGGTTTGTCCATCACTTGGGCAAGAACTGAGCATAATAATGAGAGGTCAAGCCAACTGCAGTATTCTGTGTTTGCAGTCCAATCCAATGAGCATAGATCTCTGTAAATACTGCATCAAAAATAATTTGACAATATCCTGATGGAGTAAAAAACTGGCCTGTCAGACATCTGAATAGAGAGGATGTGCACCATGTCCGGAGCTCCAGGCAAAAAGATTTGCAAGGTTATTACTAAGCAGAAATTCTCTTTTCTGCATGATTGAAAGAAATGAGAGATCCATTTTATTGCCGAGATGGATCTCATTTAATGCTCTTATCATTCTCTTCTGATGTCTTGAATTGGCAGCTATCCTGAGAAAACAGCACAGCCAGGGAGAGTGGAAAATTGGAAAGAGAAATTGAGTGAAGGGGGAATTCTATGAAGGGGACAGAGGCAAGGCTGTTCAGGCAATCCTCCTGTTTAGGGCTCCTGATCTTTCACAGTGCTCGTTCTGTCCAACTTGTACTGTGGACTGCTCTACAAGGCAAAAGCCCTTCAGAAACTCTTTCTATCTAACTAATCTGCTGGGAAAAATAAATAGGAGCAGGGGGGATAATCAAATGGAGGATAAGTGCAAAAATAGGGAACATAAAGGGGGATAAATTGTGTGTGGAGGCTTGGAAACGGCTGGTTGCATGAAAGAGTATCGGCTCTGCATGTGCAACGTATTACTAACCGCCTCCTGAGTTCTGAACAGAAGGTCTGAAAACTAAAACAAGGGGTGGCAAATTGAAAATGGTGAGAAGAACAACCAATCTTACTTCTGTTCTGGTTTTTCTGTTGGTTGGCTTGTCTGACTTCGGTTTGATCAACTGCGTGTTGCACATGGGCAGTTTCCCCCCTTACTTTGTAAAGCGTAGCTGCAGGTATGTGTGATCCCCGGAGATCTGCCCTAAGGGTCAGCTGGGTGGTGGATGTTGCCCTTTTTAATGTCTGGATAAAAGATGCACTAACAGTGTTTGGTGTGCTAGTAGTATTTCAAGGAATAGGAAGCTTTTTTTGAAGTAGGGTCCTAGTCCAGGTGCTTTTTTTGTGGGGGGTAACTTACTACTAAGATCTGCATTCGGGCATGGGCTGGATGTTCATGCGCTTCAAGTCACAGTGAACGGTGTGTCCTGCTATTAATCTTTCTGTTACACTTCGTCCCCTGCTCGCTGCTCTGCACTTGGACATAGCAGGGTGTGTTAGGTAAGGCCCTGTCCCTGCAGAAAGACCAAGGCAGCTTGTTGCCCAGCTTGGAGGACTTCAGTGCTCATATAAACCCTAATCTCTCTTCTCAGTGTGAAATGGCTATATGCCTTCCTATACCAAGAAGTTACAAGTTGACAGGCCCTAAGGCCTCAAAAAGCACAGACAGAAAAGAAGCAATGGGCAACAAGGAACATTGAGATTGGGTATTAGGAAAAAATCTCTCTAGGTGGGGGTGAAATACCAGACCAGGCTCCCTAGAGAGAGGGTGGAATCTGCCTCCTGCAGGTGTCAAAGGCCTGGTTCAAAGCCCTAGCTGAAATGATGTAGTTGGAGCTGGACTAGCTGTGGCCTCCTTAAGTCCTTTCCTCCCCAGATTTTCTATGATCAGCAGCAATTCTGGCTTTCTCAGGATTTTTTTTTGCTAATCAAAGGTATTGCACAATCTGTTATTTGTCCATGACTAAAATGAAATGCCATTAATATAGAGACAGAGGAGTAGCAGTGTTCCTTTTTAATCATGGAAAAAATAGATTTTTTGGGTTCCTCTTTTAAATCCGAAAAACCGGGGTTTTTTAATAGAAAAACCAGGATCCTTGATGCTCAGCCGCCTCCCCGCCACCACCACCCCCGGTTACTTTTAGAAACAAGGCGCGGGAGCCTAGGAGGGAACGGCGGGAGGCACTGTGCGCGGGCTCTCACGTAGTGCGCACTAGGACCCTGCACTCCGCTGGTTGGTGCGCATGCGCGGCGTTCTCCCCCCACCCCCCAAATATGCGGAGCGGCCTGCCAGACCGGCGCGTGCGGGGCCACGCCGGAGGGCGGGGGGCGCAGTACCCTCCATGCGTGGCCGGGCATGCCTGGGT
The DNA here is from genome assembly GCF_001723895.1 of Crocodylus porosus. Taxonomy (NCBI): domain Eukaryota; kingdom Metazoa; phylum Chordata; order Crocodylia; family Crocodylidae; genus Crocodylus; species Crocodylus porosus. Next base: position 792,457 of record NW_017728953.1, read on the forward strand.
GTTTGCACGCATGCGCCTCAGGAGCCCCGCGTCACGACGGCCCGCGGGCGAGCGCTGGTAGTTCCGGCGCGGCCGGTCGCCTCGGAAACGGGCGTCTTCGCGAGCTCACACACTTCCGGCAGGGTGCACGCTGGGAGCTGTAGTTCTGCCGAGGTTGCTGCAGCCTTGCGGTGCCCGAGCCTACGGCTGCTTGAGCCCGGCCGCGGCGGAAGCGAGGTTTGGCAGCCGGGAGATCCTGCCGCGTGCCCTGACCCCTGCGCTTGGCAGCCAAAGGGAAACACGTGGCTGCAGGCCGCGCCTGTAGCGCAGGCAGCCGGGGTAGACACGACTCGCCGGACTTCCGTTCCTGCGCCCGGGAAGCGCGCCAGGGCCGGATCGGAGGCTCGCGTTTTCATTGGCCGCCCTGAGGCCTGCGGTGACTGGGTGGAGTAGCCGCATGGGCGGGGTCAGCGCCGCTCCGCCCTTCTTCGCTCTGATTGGCCTCTGCCAGGCCAGGCGGATGGGGGGGGGAGCCCGCCCCCCTCCGCTCTCTGATTGGCTGACGGGGAACGGGGTGCGCGCTCCTCTGTGCGCCGATTGGTCCGACTCTGCCGCGTTCAGCTGTTCGTCTGCGCCGTGCCGGGAGCAGCCAGGGTGCGAAGTCCAGCACAAACTTTTCTTACGATGACCACTGCGCTGGTACATCAGTTCTACACCCCGTAAATGAAATGAGCGCTACAAAAGCGAACCAAGAAATTCCTGCCTCGAAACCCGTTTCCTGAATTACAGGCACAATGCGTCTCCATACCCGGAGTCGGCGTAATTTGGTCGTCTCACTCTTGACGAAATCTTCAACGCGACTGACGAAATCCAGGGTGCCTGAGATTTTTAAAAAGGGTGGAAACATGGGTGCTGTCTTATCTGGTGCCTCTTGAGCTGGGGGGGCACGTGCCCCTCCTGATGCCAGTCAGCGAGGAGCCCGCTAGCTGGCTACATGGGGAGTGCGGCCTGATAGGGGGTGTGCTGGCGCTCTCAGGGGGTGCATGTGCATCCCCACGCACCCCCTATGTGTTGCCCCCCTGGGTGGAAGGGAGAAGGAAGGTGTAAGAAACCAGTGTCAGGAGCTGGAAGCTGATCCAGAAGTAGGGGTTCAGCTTTTAGGATGACGTTGCCAGCAGTATGTCGGCCAGAGCTGGTATTAAGAATGATGTTCCTGTTATGTTCTGCATATTGTTTTGGTGCCCCACAAATTGTGGCGCCCTAGGCAACCATCTAGTTCACCTAATGGTTGGAGCGGCCCTACTCCGGTGGCTGTAGCAACTCCTGACACCGGTTCTGCACAGCTGGGGGTCTGCAGTGGCAGGTGGGGCTTGGAGCCTTGTCGCGCTGCCAGGCGAATACTGGACTTGCCAGTAGGAAGCGTGTGGTGTCTTGTAGCTTTATTTAGACTTGGCAAGCGTGGGAACATCGCCCTACTTTCAGATATGCTTGCGTAGCCCAGTAAGAGAGTCCTCGGTTAGCAGTATTTGAGAGGGCACGTTCAGGAAAGGTCTGCCAGAAATAACATTCGCTGTTAAAAGCATTTTTATGGAGCAGATTTAAGAGCAAGGGAACGTGTGGGCTCTTGAGGACGTTCGTTGTGTTCTCTAGCAGAGCGAGATATCCGATGGCAGATGCCCTGGACTTGGGGGAATAGATGTGAAGACATGTCAGTCTGGAGACTGACCACCGCTCTGAATCCGGGGGAATCCCACTGGCATCAGTGGGACATGCTTCCAGGAGCCAGGGCCCTCCTGGCACATGTGTGGGCTTGGAGTGTGCCAGCAGGAGGGGCTGGGGGATGCCGACTCACCAGCATCCCTGCCAGGACCTATTGCCTCTGCAGTGTGCGCTTGCCCTTCCTCCTTTAGCCCTTGAAGGCTTTTTTAAAATTGTTAATAGGTCGTCAAGCTTGAGACAATTTAACTCACTTTCCACATGATTGGATTAGCATCACACTAACGTCATGACAGCTTTTGTGTCCTCTTCCGTGTCCTCTGCTGTTTGGTCTTCCCTGCTCGGCTCTGTTATGGCACCTGCCCCTGGATCTGAGCCATTCCTTTCCAGGCGCTTGTTTGCAGGCTTCGGCACCCACAGATCTTTAAGAATTTTGTTCTCTGCCTCAGTTCCCTTTTCTGGGAAATGGGAACGATGCTCCAGGGGCCAAGACAGCAAAGACTGAGAAGTATTCAGGCACAGTGGTAGTGGAGGTGGTCCCCAGGAGAGACAGATGCCATTGCATATGTCTGAAGGGCAGACTGTCTCCTGAATTCCCATCCTGGCCTCTACAACTCTGCTGGTCCTTGTATGTTAGATGGGGAGAGCTCATGTATCCTGGCGCTGAGTCCATCAACTAAACACCCCTGTTCTTGATGCAGCACCCCAGCACGGAGGGTGAAGGCGGCTGGGTGGTTTCAGTGTGCACACAGCTTCCCATATTTCTGGGGCTTTTCCTGAGGGTCCAGAAGTTGTTAGCTTCTCTCCTGCCTGGGAGTTTTGGGGTTTCGGCACAATGATCAAAGGCACTGAGATGTCGAGATTCTCATGCACCCCCTGAGATTGGCCATGCACCCCCTGGACGCGCCAGCTGTGAAACTGGACATGCACTTCTGGTTTCGCTGCTGGCTCGGTGATCAGCTGCTGTAAAACTCTCCGCTTTGGGGGCTGTGTGTATTTTGCGTGCATTTTGGAGCTGATGATCCAGGGAGCCTGGCTAAGTCGAGCCAAACGTCTACTGAGGTGAGGGAAAAATTTAGGGAAAGCATCAAATGGGGTTTTTTGCACAGGGCATATCCTGAGTAGAGTGGAAGGCTCCTGGCATTCGCCTCCTCAGGGGCCCGGGGATGGTGCTGTCTGTCAGAGCTGTCCGGATGCAAGCACCTAGCCAGCAGTGCCTGGGACTCGGGGGATCCTAGTTATCAAGGTCCATTAGAGAGACTCCAGCTGTGGTAGAACAGCTGCTTGCAGAAGCGAGCTGAATTCACCCTGCACTAGCTGAGACCTTCTCAGTGCAGCTCCAGGACCGCTGGGGTGCAGTCGCGGGTCAGACAGGCTGCCAGCCCTCCTCTCCTGTGTCCCTGACTTTCTGCTCCCCCTCCTCACCACGAGCTGGGTTAGTGGGAGATGGTCTCCCCCTGCCCCAACCCCAATCCCAGGAATCGCCAGGAAGTTGCACCTTCCTGAGCAGCAGCTCTGCAGAAAAGGACCTGGGGGTTACAATCGACAAGGAGCTGAATAGGAGCCAGCGGTGCGTCCTTGGTGCCAACAAGGCTAACAGCATCCTGGGCTGGATCGGTAGAAGCGTTGCCGGCAGATCAAGGGCAGCGATTCTTCCCCTCTATTCGGCACTAGTGAGGCCACATCTGGAGTATCGTGTTCAGTTTTGGCACCCCCACAACAGAAAGGATGTGGACAAATTGGAGAGAGTCCAGTGGAGGACAATGAAAATGGTTTGGGGGCTGGGGCATGTGACTTATGAGGAGAGGTGGAGGGAACTGGGTTTATTTAATCTGGAGAAGACTGAGAGAGGATTTAATAGCAGTCTTCAACTACCTGAAAGGTGGTTCAAAGAGGATGGAGCTGGACTGTTCTCAGTGGTGGCAGATGACAGAGCAAGGAGCAATGGGCTCACGTTTCAGCAAGGGAAGTAGGAAAAACTTTCTTACTAGGAGGGTAATAAAACCCTGGAGCAGGTTACCCAGAGAGGTGGTGGACTCTCCATCCTTGGAGGTTTTGCAGACGCAGCTAGACAAAGCCTTGGCTGGGATGATCCAGTTGGGAACGGTCCTGCTTTGGCCTTGTTCGCTGAGCACCAGACCAAAGAGTCTGTCAAGGAGCAGATCAGTCAAGAAACTGGAACGCATGAACCATGGTTGGAGGTTGTGTGATGAAGGAGGCTGCAATGGTTTGGACACATCACGAGTAGGCTGGATACTCTTGCCAACAGCATAATGCAGAGTGCAGTGGGGGGAAAGAGGAAAAGAGGTAGACCCAAGAATTGCTGGGGACCAATATTAAGGACTGGATGGGGTTTCAACTGACAAGCGTGCACTAAGCTAGCCAAACACAGAGGGTTGTTACAGCATCTAAGGTGCCCCAACAGTTGTAGCGGCCTCAGGAACGACTGGACTCATTCCTGCTTTGAGATGCCCTCAGGTTTGCCTCTTTTCTTGCTTCTTACCTCAGAAGAAGTTTGTCAGTGCTGGAGCAGGGGCTTTGTGTCACCTCCTGTGACGTACACTGATTTCCCAAAACGGACTAATTGATCACCGAACAGCTGCAGAAAATGCAGTGACAGAGGGTCAGTCAATGGGGAAACACCTCTCCAGCTGAGAGGGCATCTCACTTCCTAATTGAGAGGATGCGGAGCCAGGAGAGACTTCATCCCCGTTAAGTGGAGGAGGCCAACAGATGTGATGCATTTGTTGACATGAGCTTGGCGTCGGGAAATTCTGGCAGCCTGCACAGTGCATATTTGGCAGTGATCTTAGCCCTAGGAACGGCAAGCTGTCCCTCCTGGAGACACGTCCCACGGATTTCCTTAGTCCTGAGCGATGCTCATGAATGAGCCCCAGGTCTTATGCTGAACTTTCCTACAGGTGAAGTTACATGAGTTGTTGGGTGTGGACTGAGGTTTCCAGTCACTTCTAATGCTCAGCTCCTACCTGGGGACCATTGTATAATTCCTCAGTCTCACACATAGGGATGCTAAGGTTGTCAATCGGGAGCTTAGCGCAACCAGCACCCGTTGTTGGTTTAATTGTCTTGCTTTTGATTTCAGTCACTAAAGCTGTGCCTGTGTGCATCATTGCAGACATCCCAGCAAACCTCAGCAGCCAAAGGAATCAAGCGCAGGCATCGGATCCAGCGCGGAGGAGATGTCTCGGCACATCAGGCCAGGGGTCCCTGCATTTCTGCTGAGGTAGGGAGGAAGGGGAAATAGGACAGTCCATGACTTGAACTGCTGCAAGTTCCCCCTGCTTTAGTGGGCACAATCTCCCCTGCTCTGGTGGAGCAGAACCATTGCTGGCGTAAGTGCAGGTTGGCAAATTATAAACCAGTTCAAATCCCCCTCGGAGAGCAACCTCCTGGCTGTGCTGTTCCTGCTGGGGAAGTGCATGGGAAGGACTTGCATCCCTTGACCCTGCCACTTGCTGCCGTCCTCTCCTCCCAGTGTGGTTGTTGCTGTAGCCGCAGCAGCTCAGTGCCAGCGCCTGCCCTGGCGCACACTCGAGGCCGCGTCTCCTCCCGCAGCCCCTGTCCCATTCTCACTGACTCATGCAGCGCTGGGCCGTTTGGCAGGAGAAAGCAGGGGCCTTCCCAGAGTACCCGCTCTTATTAGGTAAGGGACGTTTGGACCCGTGTGACCTGAGATCATGGCCTCCTGGGTGACAAAGGGCTTGTCTTGAGCCAGGAGCAGGGGCTTTTTAGACACCAAGTCTTTTCACATGAGTATTTTGTCAAATAGTTGGAACTGAAATCCCAAAGCTTCTGCAGAGAGGTTCTTCCCAAACACGTCCTGGATCTTTCCACCCTTCCCTAATGCAGCACTTGTTTAGGGACATGAACTGCTGAGTTACCGGACAGTCTTCTGTTGCCCCTTAAAAAAGGAGTGGAGCTTCAAGGCACCGCTTTGGACTTCATGATTCAGCTGGTAACTTCATGTTTGCCTTCTCAGGCAGGGACACCTCCGAGTCCTGGCCAGGAAAGAGCAAAGGAAGGTGAGAACTGGAGAGTCTGGCATCTCTTTGAGTCACTGGAAAAGTTATTAAGTCTTTTGTCAAAAAATGGCATTTCCAGTCCTCCATTCCAGCACTTGCCAATGTGATTAGAAAGCACAAATCTGCCTTTTGTCTCCTCGGCTGGATCATCTTTGCACGGTGCCTTAGATTGAATTTTATTGCAGTGTTATTTAATTTGATGCTGCTTGAATGATGCTGTTGTTTTTTTCTCAGTTGTTCTCTCTAAGCTGGCTGGGAATGTTCCTTTCCTTTGCAGTAACTGAAAGTAGCTCTTCAATATTTCATTTTAATGATCTCCCTTTTTTCCCACCCCAGATTTCAGACAAAAATCGTGCATCTCTATACAGCAGCTTGCAATGGCCGGCATTGGTTAGTCTCTCGTCACCTACCCTGGTATTCCCTTATAGTAACCGCTTGCTGCTACCTTTGGTCTGCACAGACCTACTTGTGCTGGTGTCCTCTATGCACCAGGGTGGTTTGCTGTGACGGGAACCTTTTGTAAAGGCGAAGGCAGGAGCAGCTGTGACTGCTGCACAATGCTGGTTTGCATCACCCCCACCTCCTAATGCCGTGTCACAATGTGTTTCACTGCAGGCACCGAGGGACACGGTTGGGCCTGTATGCATTCTGTTATTGTGCCCCTGGAGAAGGGAAGAGGAACAGGACCCACGACCCCAACTTCCTCTCCCAGTAAAATGATAATAATGGTTGCTGTGGCAGAGCTCTCCCAGGAGAGGTCCTAAGAGTTTAGTGCTTGCCTCCTCTTTGCGCCTTTGGAAATCTGCCCCATTGCACTGGCCTTATTTGCCCCTCTCAGTTTTGATACTGGTACTTTTCAGAGGCCAGCAAGTAACACCGTGTTTGACTTATCTGACAGCGTCCACCAGTGAGACCTGACAGCAGAGCGGTGTCGGGGGGACTGAGCTCTTCAACCAAGTACCAGGACGAGTTCATGCGGCGGTTGGAAATGTGTGGCTTTGAAGGTGATCCAACCTGGTGAAGCTCTTTTTGCACTCAACACAGCGGTACAGCTGCTCCCCCGTGTGCACGCCCTGGTGCACTTGGAGGTCAGCCGGAAAGACAAAGCTCTTCCCACACTCCAAGCAGAGGTGAGGGTGCTCGCCCCAGCGCGTTCGCTGGTACCCAAGGAGAGGGCATGTATGCTGGAAGCTGTCCCGATGCTCAGCACAGGGGTGGGCATTCTCCCTGAGAGCCCCAAGTTCCTGTTCATCTCCACGTATACGCAGCCCCTGCCCCTTGGGAACTGTGCCCTTGTGGCTCTTCAGGAGTCTCTGCCTTTCAAATCCTTCCATGCTCTTTTGGGTCTCCATTGTTCTCTGTCTCTGTTGGGTGGGGAGTTGGTTTCTGGTCTGAAACAGCTTCAGGTTGGCAGGCCCTGCCTCAGGAGGCTGCTGTTGCTCAGCTCTGCCCACTGTCTCAGCATCTGCTGGGTGGAGACAGGAGCCCAGAAATTAGTCCCTGTCCAGGAAAAGATCTTCTATTTCCCTGTGCTGGGACAACCCCAGAGTATGGCTGAGCCTCAATTACACTGTAAGAACAGGGGGTCCAGTTCCACGTGGACTCTAGGTCTCAGGTCTCACAGTTCATAGCCCTGGTGCCCCAGTGGGAAATTCTGGTGGCAAGAAGGAGGCTCTTATATCTCCCCAAGCATGAAAGATGGTGAATCCAAAGACCATCTAGTAGGTTTGACATACAGCTGGAGCTATTGATTAAACACTGCCTTTATTCCTGACTGTTACAGAGAGGAGGAGCAGGGTTTCACTTCCAACTAAACAACAGGACTAGCAGAGTGGGGAACAGAGCACCAGCCTCTCTACAGCCTAATCTTAATAACCCCCAAGAGTTTCTTCCAACTCTGATAGCTGCCATGGGGCAATTCAAACAAGATCATGGCCTGCCAGAGGGCATAACAGAAGTATGGCCAGCTTGGGCTAAGCTATCAACTCTTGCATTGCTAAGGGAAGATGGAAATTTAAGTTCCCGGTACCCCAGAGATACCAGATTTGTGCCTCAAAATCAAGAAAACAAGCTGAGTTTGGCCATTCTAATGAGGACTCGAAAGGAAAGGGAAAGGAGAACATTTAGCATAACAGACAACTATAGGAAGAAACCTTCAACAGATCATGGCCTCGGTCACCCAAGTAAGTGGTTGTCTGAAGCATGATCCCTCAAAAGTATGTAAGGGGTAAAAAGCTCCCAGTGGCACCAAGGAAGGTGGGCAGAGATGCAGTGATCTGTGATGTGCAAGGAGGAAGGAAGAGAATACTTTTATAGATTTTTGAGATATTGATTTGAAAAGAGAGTGAACACACTCATCATACCCGTCTATCCAGCTGGCCATTTATTCTCAATAAAGGCTTGCCGTAATGGTTCTTGAAAGTGAAGCGTCCATGACAGACTGATGACAATGAAAGCTTGTATATGGGAAAGAAAGTAATTCATTTTGACACCACAGAGAAAAGGATGATGTTTGTAGGGGCAACTACAGCAGCCTTTTCATTTAGTGGGTGAATCCTTACAGAAGGTATGTACAGAGGGTGATGCATAGATGCATGTGCTCACATTAGAGATACAGATAAAAGAAGGAAGGAGGCATTTTTTCAGAATGGTAATTCCCATGGTATGGTACTGGTCAACCCAATTTCTCAGGGAAAAAAAATGGTAATAAGATCACCTCCAGCAGAGATGTTCATTCAATAAAACATAGGTTGTGCAATGACTAGAACGAACAGATAGAAGCAAACTCAAAGACTGATACCTTGCGAGAGAAACATGGTCACCACGCGGTATCATACTTGCTGAGTTCTCAAAAGATAAAATACAGAAGGAGAATGTCAGGGAAAGAAATGGTGGAAGTTAGTTTAAACAGAAAGCCCAGGCTTTGTAGCAAATTGACTAACAGTCTTATAATGCAGATTCGCTTTGGGATTCAGGGAAGGAAGCTTTACTTACAGCTGCTAAAGGTGCATTAAGTGAAAACCAATCACATAAGAAACACCAGGTGGGAAATGGAGGCCTCATGAAGCGTTGAAGGAAATAGAAGCCTTCAGTAAGAGAGTAAAGTGGATGTGGACCAAGTGATTTATGCAGAAAAGACGAGAGCTATAAAAAGGCAGATGTAAGAGATGTATCACAGAAAGGCTCGTACAGAAAACTGACTGCTAGAGAAGCTGAGAAAAATAATTGATAAGCTGGCTTAAATCCACAATAATTAAACAAAAAAATTGGATAATGTTGTAACCAATGCTATTACTGATGTGAAAAGAAAATTAACATGTAATCTGAAGCAAAGCTTGTGGTTTGAGATTTTACTATGAAGAGACTGTCCCAGAGAACATTTGCAGCCATTGGCACTGTAAATGAAGTTGAAATTCCAGCCGGCAGCGCAGAGGGAAGGAGAGCAGGAAAAAGAAGTTCATACGCTCAACCCTTGGAAGCATTAGGAGATGAAGCGTTAGGAGATCAAGCAGAATAGTGGCATTAGGAGCATTTTTGAAGTATTAAGAGATGAAGGGGCTGAGGACGAAGAAAAGGACACCAGACTACTAAAGGTATGTACATCCTCCTCCGCATAAGTCAGAGCAAGCATCTGTAATACAGACCCTTACAAAGTGAAAACTGGTTTTCACCAGGCTCTGTACTCAACTTCCCTTTTAAATCGCAGGGACAGGTGTCACCAAAGATCTGAAAACATCTGCCCCATGCAATCATCTGCCCCATCTGGGTCATGCAATTTTTGCAAAGAGGCTTCCCAACGTGAAGCAAAGTTCTAGCAGAATGAGAAAACTTTATAGAATGACAAAGCAAACTGTGGTCCACGGAGATGAAGATGCTAGGAAGCAAAGTGAGGGGGAAAACCTAGCTTTCTCCATTTACTAAGATGCTCCCCAAGATTCCCGAGGGCACATCTCAAAGAAGAGAAAGCCACACAGGAGCTCCCGGGGCCCGACCCTGCCTGGAAATTCACAGGGTTTGCAGGATTGGGCCTCTTGAGCCTCCAGAGCAGCCGGTCAGGGCAGCTGAAGGGTGCAGGAAACTCTCCTACCATCAAACAGATGTCTGCCGCAATCGAGTGGCACAATCTATTACTGGCATTGTAGCGACCATGAATTTTAGGTATTGGTGGTGCAACAAAAAGGTATGGAGGTCCTTTTGCTTCACCTTTGTGACTCCATAAACGTTCTTTCGGAAACACGTGGATGTGGATGGGCAACGTGTTTGCAACCTTAGAGAGCACTGAAATGTGCATGCTGGGACTGTTAAGCATTTAGACCAAATACAACAGGAAAGAGAGTCAGGCAGGCTAATTCCCCAAGGGATGGTTTTTGGCAAATGAATGAAGGTGGTACAAACATGCTGGGACAGCAAAGGGGGATTATCTTGCAAAGAAATTGCTGGATATGGAAACAACAGGGGTTAGACCAAGGGGAAAGCCCCAGCAAAGGTGTCTGAGACAACCAGAAGAGGATATGAAGAGGCAAAGTTGGACAAGAGGCCTGAGTAACAACAGAGCAGTAGGGAGAAAGTGGATTTAAACCACCAGCCAAAATGCACAAGAATAGGACTATAAAGGAGCAGAGAGAACAGGGCAATTCTGATCTCATGCAGCTCGGTGGCAGGGGTTGGGGGGGAACAGGAACCAGAACTTTACCCAGGGAAACAAGGGCTTTGTGATTCCTCAGCTTCTGGTCCCGGTAAAGCCCCTTGTCTCTAGCTTCAAACAATTCGTGCTCCTTCTGCATAAAATGCACTGCCACGTCCTCAAAGGCCTCTGGGAGCTGCAAGCACAAGCATTACACCATCAGCATCTCCTGTTCCAGCCTCTTCTAGCCTTGACAAACCTGAGTCTTTACTCCTCAGCTGAAACAGCAGCTCCAGCAAAGGTCTGGCACGGACACAGCTCTACAGAAAGAGCAGGGCTTTTGTTCGCTTGAGCTCACGCCATCAGCACAACTGTTCCCTTTCTCAGTATATACTGTGCCTATAGGGGAGGCGCCGCTATCATAACACCGCTAGCAGAGACTGCAGTCCAGGAACCCTGACTTCCCTGGGGAAGCTGTTCTCACGGCAGGGACTTAGGGCAGTGACACGTGTGGCCAGTCCCACTGCCCCCAGGCGTGCAGAGAGGCTGGGACAGCACGGCAGCCAGACTCCTTTCAGCTGTCGCTGCCAGTGCTACCCCTGCTGCTGGCCCTGGCCCTGCTGCCTGAGCATCTTAGCTCATTCGTCCCACATCCACTGCCGGGAGTGCTGGGCAGAGCAGGCAGACACTTCTATGGAGACTGGCTCAGGACCCGCACAGGCAGGGGATGAGATGGGGCTGTGGGCAGGTGTGGGTGGGATGAGATGGGGCTACAGGAGCATAGGGATTGGCATCCAGGAAAGGGACAGGTGATTGGGGCTGAGGCTGAGGCTGGGGCCAGGGCCAGGGCCAGGATTGTGAGGTAGCCCCAGTACAGTGGGACTGTGGAGCAGCACGGCTTGGCAGCACAGGGCAGCCATGCTGGATTGTAACTGGATTAGGCCACCCCATGCTGCTGGGCTGCACTGCAAGACAGATGCACTGTACTGGGGCCAGGCACAAGCTGTCATATGGGGAGCAGCTCTGCTCTGGCCTCAGCCCTGCGCTGTCACTGCCCCGTGATCCTGGCCCCAACCATGGCCCTGGTCCCTGCTAACCTTGGCCCCATCCCATCTGCCTGGCCAAGTGTGCCCTGCCCGAAGAGGTCCCGGAGTAGTGTAGAATAGGGATGTGAAAGGTTAAAAAGATGAATCGTTTAACCGATAAACCCAGTGATAACTGGTTAGCTTACCAGTTATTGCTTAGCATAAGGAGTGGTGCAGCCTGGCAGGAAAGGGGGGAATGGGAAGTCGTGCAGTGCCCTAGCAGGAGCCAGAACGCAGCAGGACAGGCGGGAGGGAGGGAGGAGGGCAAGGGGGACTAGTACCCATAGCCTACGGGGTTGAGAGGAAAACAGCAGGCAACCTAATGGCTGATGAATTAAGCAGTTAGCTGCTCCTTCACAGCTGCTCCCTACCTCCCAGCATGGGGCTTCCCCAGGGCTGTGTTGTCTGGAAGGGCTTGCCACCACCTCCTTCAAAAGGGCCCCCAGAGCCAGCTCCCAGCAGCAGCTGTCTGAGCTGCTGTGTTATTGGTTAACTATTTAACTGATATAATTAGACAATAATTAAACAAATTATTTTTTAAAACAATCTTTACATCCCTAGGTCAGTAATCTGCCGTGTAGGGAGTTTTGGGGAGCTGCTGCACGGCCCCTTGCCCTCCTGGGAGCGGCAGCCCTGGAAGTGCAGGCGCCAGGTCTCCGGGGTGGGGACGCCACTGCCTGGGTCCAGCTCCGGGATGGCAGAGAGCAGCTCAGCTGGAGAGGAAGGCATCACCTCCTGCTGCTGCATCTCGCAGCACCGAACTGCTCCCTTGGGCCGCTCCTGCTTGACCTGTTGCAGTGCCGCCCATGTCAGGGACGCTCTGCCTGCACCTGTGGGGACAACACAAGGGACTTCCCCTGCCCGGGGCTTGGGGCCGGCTGGGTCCCACTCCTCCATCATAGCCTGAGGCTGCACCAGGCAGCCAGCTCCATCTCTGTAGCCTGGGCCTGCATGCTCCGGCCCCGAGCACATATGGCAGCATCCAGGCTCCTGCCTGTGGGATGGTGGCGGGGAGACAATTGGATTTTATCGAGTGATGGGGGGGGCAGACCACGACCCACCGTCCCTCAGCCAGCCCCACACCTGGCACTGTGTGGGGGTCCTGCCCTGCCCTGACACAGGGCCCAAGGGTGGGCTGCACCCTGGAACACCCCTCCAGTGCCCACAGCCCCGCCTGGTCCCAGCTGCTGGTGCCCCTCCCAGTGCCCCTCTCTCCCTGTCCTCACCCTTCCCCCCCAGTGCCCCTCATTCCCACTCCACACCCCAGACCATAGAGCCGTGGTCGTCCAGAGCGCCCAGAACAGACGCGCTGGAAACACAGTCACAGTCCTCCAGGGCCACCAGAAGAGACAGAGGGGACCCTAGAGGTGCGGGCCTTCCGCAGAGCAGAAGCAGAAGCAGCCCCAGTTGCACCCGTGAAAATCGCACTGACTGTTCCAAGTCGCGACCTGGAAGTACAAGTGGGGCCATGTCACTGCTGCAGACATGCAGCCCTGGGGCGAGGGCAGAACATGGGCAAGGTGCCATCCCCAGGGCAGCCTCCCCTGTCCGCTCATCCTGGCAGGATGTGGCATGCAGGGCCACAGAGTGGGGAGCCGGAGGAAACCAGGGAAGAGGCCTTTGAAACAGGGTGAACTGTGCGCACATCTGGGCGGCATGAAACAGGCACCTACAAAATGTGTCAAACCAAGTCCCATTCCCTCTCTTCTTTCTGAGGCTGCCTCCATCAACAAGACGAACCAGGCCTCCGGCCAAAAAATGGAGACTCGTTGAAAAAAAGTTACGAGGTTATTTTTTTTAAGTGCTGTCATACAGATGAAGTGACCGTGGTTTTATACATTGGGAGAGACCAGTAGAGGACGGTTACAGAGGAGATGAATAAAAGAGCATGCGCAATGATGGGTTATTTACCTCTTGGAGTAACCGACTACCACAGAGGCAGGCAAAATATGGCCCGTGGGCTGCATCCGGCCTGCCAGGCCACTTTATCCAGCCTGCAAGGCTCCTAAATAATTTAGAAAATTAATTTTAATCTGGTCCTGGCTTCCTGTCAAAGATGACAGGAGCCAGGGGCAGTAGGACCCAGGGGGAGCCAGCAGCAGAACTCAACCCCACGCTCCCATCCAGCCCCTCGACTC
>NW_017728953.1:806141-815988 GCF_001723895.1 Crocodylus porosus
GATTGCCCCAGTCCTCAGGGCCACCAGGGAGTTCTGGTGGCAAAGGTCAGGGGTTAGGGGATGGGGCTTCTGGTCCCAAGATGGTGACCTGGGGTGAGGCACCTGTCAAGAGGAGGAGCTACCCACATGGCCCTCAATGGCTTGCCAAAACTCAGTAAGTAGCCTTCCGCCCAAAATAAATGACTGCCCCTGCACTAGCAGGAAGGCTGCACATGGGAGATTACAATACAAGCAACCCCCGCTTAACACTCTTTCGCTTAGTGCTATTTCATTATAACACCCAATTGATGCCTGGTTTCATTTAGCACTCCGCGAGTTTCATTATAACGCTCATGGTCACCATCTTGGGTCATTAGAAACAATTGCAGTTACCATCTCGGGTCATCAAAGACTTTCAGTTTTGCTTAACACTTGGTTTTTCAGGAACCAATTAAAGAACGCTAAGCGAGGGTTGCCTATATGCTGAAATTCACCTGGAGGATGTCCTCATATTTCTGCACCGTTCCACAGGAGAGGCAGGACCTCCACAGGCTGCACCTCCTTCACCCCTGCTACCCCATTTCATCCAGGAAAGAGACTCTACTTCTGCCCGCCAGAGGTTCCTTCAAAAGTGCAGAGTCTTTGCTGCGCAGCAGTACATGGGAGTAATACCTCAAGTACAACCGACTCCTGCTCCTGAAGATTAGCAACAACCCCTGGGTTATAGGGAATCCTCTGGAAAGAGAAAGGCCTAGAAAATCACAAAGATCTCTGCTCTGTAGCCCCTGGGCTCACAGCTCTGGAGAGAACATAGAGACCAACCACAGGGATGTAATGCTCTGTGCTGGGTCTGTTTGAGCAGAGAACACATTATAGAGAATGCAGTGAAGGAAAGGAGGGCAGGGGGAGCAGCAGCACCCAGTGGTGCACAATTCTGAAGACAGGCTGAAAAGCAAAATCTGCCAAACTAGGCCTGGGGTGGCAAGAGCAATGTCTTACAGACACCTAATGGGCCTGAGTGTGATTGGGAGAGAGTTTAGGTGGCGGTGAGGAAAGGTGAGTTCAGGGTGGAGGGCAGGGAATGTTTCCCAGCCACAAATGTCCTCCTTTCTGCAACTCAAAAGCCTCACATACCATAAGCCTGGGAACAGGAGGGAGGATGAAGCTGGGAGGTGACAGTTCTTGAGTGTCATTTGAAGCCATTTGTCTTGGAGAGGACACCCTATTTTGAAGGAACTCTTTCTCTCCTTGGGACCACTGACTACTTTTAGAAAATGATGGGGAATGCGTAGGTTCCAAGGCTGATGCAAAAATAGTCTCCTCACAGGTTCTTCATGCACCTGCGCTGGCCTCAGGTGTTAACTCTTAGCCGCTACCCACCAATCAAACCTTGGAGGCTAGCCCCTGGGTCCTTTGGGTTTTACAGTGCCCTACAAGGGCTGAAGGCTGGGTGAACATTTTCTGCAGTCCCCCAGCTTGAGGCTGTTTGCCTGAATGCAGCCATAGGTGGGTGCTAAATATGTAGACATGTACAAGTCCTTCCTCTTTGCTGGCAGAATTATGGATGCTCCCGGGAATGGATACGCTGGTGTCGGGCCAGGTGGGAGGACTGGGTGAAGCTCCTCCCACACTCAGAGCACTGATATGGCTTCTCTGCTGTGTGGATGCGCTTGTGCCGGGTCAGGTGGGAGGACTGGGTGAAGCCCTTCCCACACTCTGAGCACTGATATGGCTTCTCCGCTGTGTGGATGCGCTGGTGCTGAGACAGGCTGTAGGGCTGGGTGAAGCTCTTTCCACACTCTGAGCACTGATGTGGCTTTTCCGCTCTATGGGTAAGCTGGTGCCGCACCAGGTGGGAGGACTGGGTAAATCTCTTCCCACACTCTGAACACTGATGTGGCCTCTCCACTCTGTGAATAAGCTGGTGCTCGGCCAGGCTGGAGGATTCGGTGAAGTTCTTCCCACACTCAGAGCACTGATGTGAGGTTTTCCTTATGTGGATGCGCTGGTGCTCAGCCAGGTGACAGGAGAGGGTAAATCTTTCCCCACACACTAAACACTGATCTGCCTTCCCTGTCTGGCGGCGCTGGTGCCGAGCCAAGCTAGAGGACAGGATGAAGCTCCTCCCACACCCAGAGCACCGATATGGCTTCTCCCCTGTGTGGATGCACTGGTGCCTGGCCAGGTGGCAGGAGTGGGTAAAACTTTTCCCACATACCAAACACTGATGTACCTTTTTTCTGTGGAGGTCCTGGTGCCGTCCCAGGCTAGAGGACTGGGTGAAGCTCTTCCCACACTCAGAACACCGATGTGGTTTCTCCCCTGTGTGAATACGCTGGTGCTGAACTAGGGTAGAGGACTGGGTGAAGCTCTTACCACACACAGAGCACTGATGTCTCTTCTCCCCTGTGTGGATAAGCTGGTGTCGGGCCAAGCTGGAGGAGCGGCTGAAGGACTTCCCACATTCAGGGCACCCAAGTGTCTTCTCCTCTGTGTGGATGCGCTGGTGCTGGGCCAGCTTGGACGACTGGGTGAAGTTCTTCCCACACTCAGAGCACTGATATAGATTCTCCCCTGTGTGCACAAGGTGGTGCCGTACGAGGTAGGAAGGCCAGGTAAAGCTCTTCCCAGAATCAGAACAAGGCATCCGCCCTGTGTGGATGAGCTGGTGTTTGGCCGGGATGGAAGAGCGGATAAAGACCTTACCACACTGAGAGTACTGATGTGTCTTTTCTCCTGTGTGCAGGCACCTATGCTTGGCCAGGTCAGAGGACTGCCTGAAGTGCTTCCCATACTTCGTGCAGTGGTGTGTCTGCTCCTCCCTCTGCACACACCGGTGTCGGGACAGGTCTTGCCAGCAGATGAAGTTCCTCCTGCACTTGGTGCAACGATGTATCTTCCTCCCCAAGTGGATGTGCCGGTGCTGAGCCAAGGAGAAGAAATGGGTGAAGGTCTTACCACATGTGATACATTGGTATTGACGCTTCTCCCTCTGCACATGTTGGTGCTTGACCAGGTCCAGGTTGCACACAAAGCTCTTTGCACATTTGATGAAGCGGTGGGGAAGCTCTCCAGAATGGATCTTGCTGTGAACAGCCAGTGTTGAGAGGCAGGTGAAACTCTTTCCACACTTGGCACAGATGTGGGGCTTCTCCCCAGCCTGCCTTATCTTGTGCAAAGCCAGGCATGATTGGCAGTTACAGGTTTTCCTGCACTCAAAGCGGGGGTGGGCTTTCCCCCTGTGCTTGGCAGTGAACGCCTGCTTCCCTCTGAGGCCCTCCCTAATTGCCTGATCTGTCTCTCTCCAGTGGATTTTTGCCTTGAGGCTCTTCAGGCCTCTCAACTCCATAAATTGTCCCCCGAACTCAGGGCTCTTTCTGGGTGGTGTCTCTTCTCCAAGCTCACACCCCATTGGAGATGGTACCTGGTTCACTGCTGTATTCTCCTGTTTTTGAGGCTTCTCCTGACCCTTTTGCCATTGGTCCTTCTCAGGTCTCAGGGAGCCCATCTCACCCAAACTCCCTGGGGAAGTCTGTGATGGCTCCACGTTTGCTGGCCCTTTCTCAGGATGCTGTTCCTCAGCTCTGCTCAGAAGGCAGGCACCTCCTGCATGGGGAAGAGAAACTCCAAATTAGTTCCTGACATGAGTCCAAGCACTGCTATTCCTCCTGCTGGGATAGGCCTTTAAGCAGGACCGGACCTCAGCACTTGCGTTTCCTTAAGAAAACAAGGTCTTCCTTCCAAAACCCTGAATGTTGGGTGTGAGGAAGGGCCAGATCCAGGTGCCATGCAACATTCCCTACTCAGTGGATTTCAGAGCCAGACTTCTGTCCCAGCTGCCAGCCCAATTGCCTCAGACCTTGATGGGAGAAACAGATGTGGGACATGTGGATTAGGACAGTACCCAAATGGCTTTGTGCTCTAACAGGCTGAGGTTGAGACTAGTGGCATCTGCTTAAAGGAAGAATGAGGCTAATGGCCACTTTCTTCTACAGAATAGTTTCTCAACCTGTGGTACGCGTACCCTTGGGGGAACGCAAGACACAGGCAGGAGGTACGTGGGTACCCCAACACTTTCTCTCTCTCACCTTCTTTTCCTGTCAAAACTATAGCAAAAAATTTGATGCACCATGCACTATGCAGCACTTTAAATCTCCCAGTAATAATTTGGCGTGTCACACTTTGCATGGCACTGGGTTCATCCCTTCTACCTTTGGCCAACATCACCTCTAGCCCAAGTACATACTTGAGTTGTGCACCCCTGGTGTAAAAGGTGGCAGCCCTACCTACATCAGAGCAGACATCTGTCATATCACGGCCTTACATACACAGCCCTGCTTCTGACATATAAAACACATTAGTCTGTAAGTATAAAATCCCCTGTAAAATTGAGTGTTGGGGTACTTAGTAAAATTTTCAGACGTTAGGGGGTACTTGCTACTTAAAAGGTTGAGAAACACTGTTCTACAGCACTGGTGAGTTCAGGGGAGATGATGCTGAGCCCTCCACCTGACTGGACTGACACGTTCCAGAAGCCAAAGTGCATTGGTGAGACTGCTCCCCAGCGCTCACCCTTGATTGCTGGCAGTCCTGAGAGCAGGATCACTCAGGGTACAAGGCTAAACAGCCCCACAGTGGATTTCTGGGGCTCGCTGGCTGTCATAGGTCTGTGGGGAGCAGTGCCTCCCATTGAACCAGCTGCTTCTGTGGCACGCATGAGTGCTGTTTTTATTTGGTAGAAATATTATAATAGAATATTTTGTTCACCAGAGCGCCCCAAGGGATGACGAGGTCGAACGGTCACAAACTCCTGCAAGACCGTTTCAGGCTGGACATGAGGAAGAATTTCTTTACTGTCCGAGCCCCCAAGGTCTGGAACAGTCTGCCAGCAGAGGTGGTTCAGGCACCTACATTGAACACCTTCAAGAGTAAATTGGATGCTTATCTTGCTGGGATCCTATGACCCCAGCTGACTTCCTGCCCTTGGGCAGGGGGCTGGACTCGATGATCTCCCGAGGTCCCTTCCAGCCCTAATGTCTATGAAATCTATGTTTCATTCCTCATCCCTCCAAGAAATGTTCTGGGAGGGGGGATTTATAGCTGCAGCTCTCCCTTCTGGAAGGAGCAGGGCTGTGCTTCCTAGCTGCTTCCAGGGAGAGGTCCAACTCAGGGAACAAGCCCATGGAGCTTTCCTCTGCAGACCAGTCCCAAGTGGCCTCCATGCCACAGGAATCTGCACTGGGACTGCCTGCTCGGTGTCAGCGCCCGGTGGGGTGGGTGACTGCCCTTTTTCCTACTGCCTGTTCCATGTCAGTGTTTGGGAGGGGGGTGACTGCCCTCTTTCCTAGTGATCCTTAGAAATAATGGATAGACTAATGATTATAAATAAACAGAGCAATTGTAATCTTTAGAAAAAGACTATCTGAAATGTCTGACGTGTACTGTATGTGCTCTCCTATCAGGGCTTTGTGGTTGGTGCCTCCCTCCGTTGCGTTACAGTACTGTAGCTCTTCCAGCTGAGTTGTACAGCAGCTATGAAGCTATGCAAATGTCAGCGTAGAGCAATGTTTGCATCTAGTCTGTTTGTACTTGAGGTCCCACCTTTTCATACATTCTGATCAAGCAACTATTACTATAAATCAGCTGACTTCCTGCCCCTGGGCAGGAGGGGGCTGGACCAGATGATCTCACAAGGCCTCTTCCAGCCCTAATGTCTATGCAATCTACAAAACAAGCATTCACAAAGCGTACAAACACACAAGCACAAGCAAACAAAGCATGCAAACACACAAACACAAGGACCCAGAAAACAAATACACAAAACACAATCATAAAGACACAAACGGAAAAATGCAACACGAAATACTTGCAGCGTGAAGGTGCTGTTGAAAAGACTGACTAGTGCTTGATCAGAACGTATGAAACACAAACGCAAAACCACAAATCACACAAAAGCGAAACCATAAGCAAACAGAAAAATACAACGCATGACTTCATAAAAACACTGGTGACTCTTGAAAGTCAAAAACTGACTATTACCGATCCCAAACATTTGGCATTTGACCACCATACATTTTAAATTTTCAGTTACAAAAATAAGTCTTTGTTGCGCAAGTTAAAATATTATAACTATCCCATGCTAGTTGTGACTAAGCTATTAAGTTATGTAAATGTCAATGTAGAATATTTGGATTTAAAGAAATGTTAGTAATCTGCATGTCAAATACTGCTTGTGCTATTTTGTGAGTGCTTCCTTGGGTGCCTGGCATAAACTATGGGGTCTCCTGCCTGCTCAGTGTCAGCGTCTGGTGGGTGGGTGACTGCCCTTTTTCATAATAATCATTAGAAATAATTGCTCAAATAATTAGTAGAGTAGAAACAGTGAGGGTAATCAGTACAAATAATCTTTCAGAAATGTCTGTGAAGCATGCAGTGTGTGCAACATTTCCAGGCTGGCATCTGTGCACCTGTGTGCTGGCTCCCTCCATTGGATGTCTGCCTTGCAGGGATGCCTGCCCCAAACCGCCCAAATGGGGTTGGGGTCCCCTGTCTGCTGAATGTCCTTCAACGGTGGGGTTGGTGGCCTCAATCAATGTAGCTGCTAGTTGTTCAACTGTGCATAGTTCTCTGCTTGGATTTCTACAAATGTAACTGTGCCACTCGTTTACTAATGAAAAAAATAGAAGGGTAAAAAAATTAAAGGTTCTGTCTATAAAAGAGAATGATTTGCCTCCTGTCTTTTGTATCCTCATGTGAAACAGCAGAGAAGGTCAAACCCCAGGGAATCCCCAAGCCAAGCAGCAACAGCATGGCAGACTGGGGTGGGGGGGAGGTGGATTAAGATTCCTTGGGGCCCTGGGATCCCCATCCTACTGAGTGCCCCACCCACACCATGGACCCCAACCTGCAGCTGCTTCCCCCCACCTGGCAACCCCCACGCTGCCCAGCCTGCACACAGCAGGGGAGGCAGGTGGCAGTACAGGACAGCAGGATGAGCAGGGGCCAAAAAGAAAAATAGCAGCAGCAATCCAAAGCGGCATCAAAGGCCTGAACTACAAAAGTAGTGCAACACCACCCGATGGAAAAAGAGGGTAGTTACACGTCTTTGAGTGTCTTTGTGTTTGCATGCAACGAATCCATAGACGCAATGCTTTAATTCGCGGTGAGCCAAACTTGACTACATCCGAGCAGTTTTACTTTAACACGCCAAAAAGAGTTTTAAAATTTTACGAAATCCCGCTGGTGCAAACAATGCACAGTTGCAGTGCATGAAAGGGCAAATATCGGGGCGTGTACATGTATCCCTTGGCATTAACCTGCACATGGACTCTATGTTGAGTCTCAGGGTTTGTGACACTCAAGGCCCCAGAGATAAAACAGCAAAGGTAAGACTCTGGTGCAAACTCTGGGGTATTCATTCCCCACAGCCCTCCTTCCCGCCCCCTGCGCAAACATGAAAGCTTGTTAATCTCAACTTCCCTAACACCTGTAATTAGGAAGAGAAGAAAGGAAGAGTTGCTTGTCTTCACAGCTTTGAATTTCAGGGGGTGGGAAGAACATCTGCCTGGACACATTATAGCACAAGCTCTTTGAGGTTAGCAACCTGGAATGGCAACACAGGACAGGTCAGAAGCTTCTAAGCCCCTAGTCACTCTGGGTATAGAGAATTTCTGAGGGGAACTAGGTAGAGGGGATAGACACAACTCACCTGGTGACAGGTCCTCTGACCTGGAGATTTCCCTGTGGTCCTTCTCCTCACAGACCCAGAGCTCCAACTCTCCTTGCTGGATGCGGCAGATTAAGTTAGGTGTGGGACCTCCATATCCTGTTTGGGGCAGTGGTTAAAGTGCATTTGTGATTTGGCAGTCGAAGAAGAACTGATGGGGATTGGAAATGGATCCAATAAACTCAAGGTTTCTACTAGGGCAGGCGCGGGCAAAATGGTGGATCTGGCTGTTGGCTGGACTCCATTTTCCAGCAGTCCCTCCCCTGGCTGGTCTTCACGGAGACCCTGGGAACAGTGGGGCCCTGACAAGTGGGGTTGCAGAACTGGGGCTCTACCCTGGTCCCACTGTCATAGCCCTGTGCTCGCAGGGTCTCCATGAAGAGCAGCTGGGAGTGACACAGGCAGGGTGTGTGGCTGGACGAGGAGCTGCTCTGGGACTGGGGCCAGGATTGTGTGGTGGTGACAGCGCAGGGCCAGAGCCAGGGCAGAGCCATGATGCACTGCTTGCACTCATCACAGGGCCTTGCAGGCAGTGGATCACAGTTCTGCCCCAACCCCAGCACCCCGATATCCCGGGTTCTCCTCGGCCCTACCCGCCCATCTCACTCTTGGCTGTGGCACCATCCCGGCAGCCTGACCGCATCCCCTGCTCATGCAGGTCCTGCACCCGGCAGCGGGTACAGGGTGGATGGGACACGGTGCCTGGGAAGTGGGGCTGGGTCCAGTGGTGGCAGCCAGAAGGAGCTGCCACCACAGGGGCTGCTGGGAAATGGAGTCTCTCGTGGGTCTGATCCAGCCCATGAGCCAGACTTTGCCCCCCACAAACCTTTGTACTAGGGCCTTGAAGGAAAAGGGAGGGTGCATATTTGGGATGAAAGAGCGGGCACTGTAGAGAGAAGCCTTCAATAGTTGATGGGCCTTGTCACCCAGGTGGTGGAGGGAGGACTGGTCATAGGAAACATAGCACCCACCTCTCTGAAGTATAAAAAGGGTACAAAAGTCACTGGGGTCAGGGGTAGAGAGGCAGTGATCTGTGATGTAGTAGAAAGCAGAAAGATACAGCTTTTACTGTTTTCAAGGTACCAAAATTAAGAAACATCAGGCACACTTATGGATGGATAGCACTTATCTTAGAGTAATTCCAGGTGAAGGAGTGGAAATGAGTTTATTCTCAGTGAAGGTAGGACTTGTGACAGTGAAAAGAATCTGTGACAAATGTCTGACAATAATTCTTTTTTTCTGGGAGAGGGTAATTTGTCATCAGCAAAGTACAGGAAAGGATGATTTTATAAGAACTGTAGATCCAACTAAAGCAATCATCCCATCCAACGGGAGGATGATCTTTGGGCAGAGATACTTGCACAAGTTGGCAGATACTGAAGGGTTTAAGATAAAGTTCATGGGCATCATGGATATGGAGAAAAGAAGAAAAAAAGGAGATACATTTCCCAGCATGTGCAATGCCATAATGTGGAAATGATCTGCAGAGTTTACCAAAACAAGGATAATCCTAGACTCACATCCAAAAGAGAGGGCCCTACAAGACAAGTACATTGCACAGTGACTAGAAAGAGAAATATAATCACAGTGAAAGTTTGGTATCTTGTGAGAGCCTTGTGGCCCAAAACAGTGTCCTACTTGGTGACTTTGGGCTACTCCCAGAGATACGAGAGAGAACACGAAATGGCAGAAATGAGTTTATAAGCAGGGATCCTGGTTTTCTCTGTTTAAAAATGACATAGTCTCTGATTTAAAACACCCAAATTCCATGTTTTTCCACAATTAAAATGAAATGCTATTTTATCTATCTATCTATATACACATACAGGTATCAGCTGAACACAATATTTTACTGATATAATTACAGTTTTTAAACAGTCTAGAAGTCTACCAGTGCCTCAATCATTATAATAAATACCTTCTAAATACCTATATATTTTGGCATTTGATTTTGTTTTTTTTATCATGGAAAATCAGAGCTCCCGCTGCTTCCCTCACTCACCAGGACGTGGCTCCAGTGACAGATGTTCCTCCCACCATTGCTTTGTGGTGCTGAACAGCCCTGATGTGCCTTTGCACTATGCCTTCACTCCCAAGCCACAGCCCCCCAGTGCTACCGGTGCCCCTCACTCCTGACCCGCC
>NW_017728953.1:816253-866771 GCF_001723895.1 Crocodylus porosus
ACACTCCCAGGAAGATGTCTGCCTCCCTTGGTGACTGGGCTGATTCCCCTGAATGAATCAAACCTCAGGAGCAATAATGGTGATGGGGGACGGGGGGAAGCCAAGCCAATCCAATCCCCACCGAAGCCCTGGCTTGTCATCTGCGCCCCTTGGCTAATCCCCATCCTCTCAGCCCTGTCCATAACTGTGCCACAGAGGGAGCTGGGCTCAGAGGTGACGACTGTGAAACTCAACCTGAGCTGGGCCTGCTCACAAAAGTTAAAATGCAAAATACTGATGACTGCATAGTGCAAGAAGATATCAGTTTGCAGCTGGACTTTCTCAAAAGAAATAATGAGGTAGCACTTCCAGTGTATCTTACCTATATTTATGATGATTTTAAGCAAGCTCCTATTTGTCTGGTATGTAACTGTGTGGAATGGCTCTCTTTGATGAATTAGTACAGTAAATATTTATTTGCAATGAACTCCTGTTTACATGGAGGAAGAGCCCTTCTCCCTCTGGGTGTTGCGTTTTTCTTGATTGTTAATGAATTTCTAGATATGTTCTAACTCAGTAGAAATGGATAACCTCCTGTTACTGAAAAAGGTAACTCAATCAAAATCAGGATTTTCTGATGGAACCAATAATGAACAGTTTGTTTAACAGGATTTTCCCGTTAATTACTGCTTGGGATTCTCTCTTGATTTAAACAACGACAAGAATGCTTTGAGATCACTGGGTATAAAAGAGCAAAACAGCTAACAGGACGCACTTCAAGAAAGAGAAATCATTTTGACAAGAACTACTGCGCTCGGCAGACCTGATGGTAAATGAATCCATGCCTTGAGAAGCTGACAAGACTGAGTCTCCTCTTTGCCTGTATTGGTGAGATACGATCTCTTTTACAGCTAAATATACTGGACTGCGCTCTGCTTTAGGCTTCTTTAACCATGAATACTTGTAGTAAATCAAGCCTTCCTGTCATTCATCAAACGAGTTGTTGCATCAGTCTTTTATACACTAGTCCTGAATCCCATTTCATGACTTAACAGGAGGTACAACGGCAGGGAAGTGTGGTGGGGCCCGTCAATCAGGCTGGGTTGACAGGGGCTGGCATTGGCAGGCTCCCTGGGCAAGGCAGGAGGCAGCATGCGCTTGGCTCCGGGAGCCAGCAAGGACCGGGGTGCCAGGCCCTTGTGCCCCTGGCGGCTGGGGGGGCACGGTGGCAGCAGTGGGAGCGCGGCGGCAGTAAGTGGCGAGCTCCCACAGACGCCACCAGGAGCATTGGCAACAGGAGTGGCAAGCACATTTTCGTAAGGGTTGCAGTGCCACGCTCTGGGGATACATGTGCACCCACATGCACCCCCTGCGCGTCGCCAGTGCCCTCATGGCAGCCAGCAACACATGGCACACAGTGTCCCAGCCCAGTGGGGTAGCCTCCCTGACCCCACCATAAGCCAAGGGTTGGGGGTGGGCACGGGCCAGAGCTAAGTGCCCTGTGCTCTCTCTGTGCCTCCCAAAGCCAGAGAGATGCAAGGGGCCAAAAGGTGCCATGCACTGCCTGCCATCTTCCTGCTGCTCACTTCAGCCCTAATGGCTCCCCTGGGGGTCTGGGGCAGCATCAGCAGCTGGGAGCTGCAGGCACCGGGCACAGAGCACCCTTCAACTTTTTGCAGGGGACTGGGTGGCGCAGCAACCTGGCACCTGCCATGGCTCCCGTTACGGGACAGGGTGTTTGCCCAACGGTAGAGCAGCAGCGCCCTGCACACGCAGCATCCCTAGAGCTGCAGTGCAGCACTGCAGCCAGGAGTGGGCAGGAGGGTACGTGCCCTGGCTCTTCAACACTGCCAGGCATGCAGGTAAAAGACCTGGCCTACCAGCCTATCCCTACCCCTGGCGGGGCACGGTGCACCCGTGTTCCAGAGTGAGGATGCTGCCTAGGTTCTCCCATGCTAGCCTAAGAGCCCTTGCAGACCCCTCCCTGATCCTCCAGCCCCCACTCACACACTCCTGCTCTGCCTAGTGCCAGCTCTCCCTCAGCCTCTCCTCCACACTCCCAGTCCTGACACCACCCGACCCACAGGGCCCAACCCCCCAGCCATGCTGGTGCCCTTTGTTCCCACCTGCAGTCCCCTGCCCTCTCCCCCAGCCATGCTGGAGGGGGCATATAGCCCCTTGCAAGATTTACTTACCGCAAAGGCTTCACGAGGGCAAGTGAGCCTGAGCCAAGCCCTGGCTGACCCAGATTTGCAGGTGCCAGCCCCCCTTCCCCACCTCTTCCTCCATCTCCAGACAGGGCTTAGGGTTTCTTGCCCTTTTTGCAGGCTGCAACTCTGCCAGTTTGCAGAGAGCTTTTTGCAAAAGGAGAAACTCACGGCTTCCCGCTTCAAGTGGGGAAAAGTCTGTGTTTCTCTCTGCTAAGGGGCAAAATCTGCATCTTTCTCCTTCGAGTGGGAAAATCCACATTTTTCCACAGGAAGTGGAAAACCCGCATTCCCTGCTTATAAGAGAATGCCTGAGGAATGTAGTAATGTCAACCAACAGTCTTCTTCGAAATAATAAAAAGCTTGCTGCAAATGCACTTTGGGACGCATGGAAGGAAACGTCACATACAGATGCTGAAGTAGGATTAGGTGTCACATACGGAAAACTAGGTAGCAAATCTCATGGAGGACTACATAGGTTTCCTGAGGTATTGAAGGAAAGAGAAGGCTTCAGGAAGTGGCATAGCTGGATTTGGACCAAGTTGTATGCAGAAAAGACAAGAGCTGTATAAAAGGGGAGCAGTCAGAGAAGTAGCACTGAATTACTTGCATGACAGACTGAACCACAGAGTGAATGAGCACACCAGTTATAAGCTGGCTAAAATCCACCATGCATAAACGAATGACTTGGATTCTGGACCCATTGCTGCTAGTGCTAGAAAAGAGGATTAACACATGGTCTCAAACAGGTCCTTCATACCTGAAAGGCATATTATGAGACTGTATTGAAAGGAGAATTACCCAAAGGACATTTGCATCTGTAGACGCTATAAATTTAAGTTGGACTTCCAGAGGAGTGTGCAGAGCATATTAGGAGAGTAGTAGTAAACTGGAAAAAAAAAGGCAAATAGGAGAGTTGTATAACCAGATTCTGAAATGTTAGGAGACTAATGGTATGGGAATTATGGTATTTTGTCTAGGAAACTGAACAGGGTAAGAGACTGGGGGTGAACGGTGACTAATATATCACATCATTTCTTCAAAGAGAAAGGCAGTAAATACCAATGTTCCAATGACAAGAAACAGTGACTTAGCCACTCAGTGAAAAATGTAAGGAAAAAGTTATTGCAGCTCGAATTGAGATGACCCCTAAAATGAGTGATAACCAGGATCTTCTTAGAAGAGTACAACGCCCCCCCCAAACCTCAGCCATTTCCCATAAAATGACAGAAAAGAATCAAAAGCTCTATATGGTCTTGGTTGACCTAGAAAAAGCATTTGAGCGCTTCCCCAAGAAAGTCCTTTGGGGAAACAAGAAAGCACCACAAAAGCAAACTGACTTAGTAAAAGGTAAATAACTCAAGCCAGAACAAGTCCCTGTGTTAGAGATCTTTTGGAAATGAAAGCTAGTTCACCAGGCCCTGCCCCTAGCCCACTTCTTTTCATCTCAGTGAAGGGTGGCTGATACATAGAGGGATTTTAGGAAAACACTTGAGAATGTCAGAGTGAGCTTGAGAGCACAGGCCTCCAAGTCAATAAAGCAAAGCCCTAGTCTATAGTCTATGGAAATGAAGATGGTAGGAAACAATGTGGACAGAGGCTTCAAGTGACTCCTGGATTTTATCACGTGTACCTATGTCACCAGAGGAGTTGAAGAAATGCATATGCCCCATAGCAGTAGAGGCTGATAAGATTTCCATTACCTTCTGCTGGGTCATAACCAAAGGAGGAGAAAGGAGGTTTAGAGAGCACTGAACTGAGCATGCTGATTGTTAAATGTGTTTGGATAGGACACAGTGCACAAGAGAGGGGAAAACAGAGTAATTCCCCAAGGAATAGCTGATTTTTATGCACAATGAATTGAAGATTATATGAACACACCCGGACGGCAAAGGGAGATCCTGTTGACACAAAACTGCTGAATACAGAAGCACCAGGAGTTGCAAGAATGGTGAAGACTCAAGTGAAGGTGGCTGGATCAAATGGGGGAGAATGTGTCAACACAAAATGCGAGAGAGGCCTGATCACTGACAGAGCAGTGAAGAGGAAGTGGACTTAAACCACCAGCTAAAAGGTCATGAGGATGAGACTGCTGAAAACCAGGGAGAAGGCAACAAAACCTTGGCGCTCACATGGCTCCAGGGAGAAGCAAGAAGCAGAGCTTTACCCAGGGAAACAAGGGCATGGAAATTCCTCAGCATCTGGTCCTGGTAAAGCTCCTTGTCTTCATCTTCCAGAAGCTCCCACTCCTTCCGCGTGAAGTACACCGCCACGTCCTCAAAGACCTCCCGGAGCTGCAGTCACAAGCGTTAAACTCATTAGTATCTCCTGGTCCATCTTTCTTCTGCCCCCACAGCCCTATCCGGTACTACAACTAGTTGCAAGCTTAACCATGACAGGTAGGGGTACAAAATCCCCCATGTGATGGGGATGCAATGTGTCTGCCTTAATTCATGTTCTATTTGCTTAGTCCTTTGCGACAGCCAAGGCAGCACTTTTAGTGGTAGAGAGCCCTGGCTCCATGGTCTCTTCCAGTACTAGCACCCCTGGCTATCTGCACTAGGGAGCGAGCTCCTGATAATGCCACTGTGTTTGCAGCCTCTTACACCAGAGGCTCATCATTCCTCTGGTCTCTCCACTACCCAAATCCTTTACAGCACCTCTGACTCATCCTGGGCTCTGCCCCAGCTCTGCACCCACACCCAGCTGGAGTTGGTGCCTTGCTCACCTCCATGCTCTCCCTCTGCTTTGGAGGCCTGCCCTGCCCCTTCTGCACTTGGCCCAGATCAGGTGTCAGAGAGCCCCTCTCTCCCAGTCTCCCTGGGGAAGTCCTCCACAGCTCCCAGTTTACAGGTGCTTCCTCAGGAGGCTGCTGATCAGCTCTATCCAGGGTCCCTGCACCTGTTGGGAGGGGAAGAAAATCCACAGGTTAGTCCTGGTGTTGCTGGCGTGGGGAAAGCCCTGCTATTATCCTGCATTGGCCTGTGATGAAGGCAGCCAGTAGATCCAGTGCGCAGAAGAGGGGAAGAGAAAGAAGACTCAAAATCCCACAGCTCTTGCTAATAGACCTCCATAGGCACAAAGCTAGAGATGAGCCCCAATAACCTGACCTGTTCCAGGTCAGGGTGGTGATCACCACACCACGTTAGAGCCTGCAGGGACATGGCTCCCTGGGAAAAAGCTGGAGGGATGTTGGTGTTGTGTTGGAATCAAGGAGAGGGGGGGAGGAAACGCAAGGCCAGTCTTTTCCAGGGTGCACAGGATGCATCCAGGGACACTGGGAGAACAGGAAAAGCCAATCTGCTGGAGCCCTGACCCCATCAAAATGTCCTGGTGGAGATTTCTCCATGAATGGATTGTGCCTCCTGCTGCTGGAAAGGCCAGCACCCGAAAAAGGAGCCCTCTGCCTGCTCCTGGGGAAAAGCCTTGTCTGGGGCACCAGGCTGCACAACTTCCATTTGCTGACAACTCCCAGGTCTCTTCTGTTTTGGGGGAATCTGCAGCCTGAGATTAGCTGTACGTGAACCAGCCGGATGTCACTGGGGAATTTCATTTCTCCGACACCTGCACCAACCCCTTATTGGGCACAGAGGGCTCATGAAGGCAAGAGAAAGGGGTGAGTGCATCTTTCAGCCCGGGTGCTACCCAGGAACAAAGATCAGAGCTCTGTCCCACCCCAGCCACGTGGTTGCAAACACTGCAGCCCTGTCATGGGCAGGGGCAGACAGATTTTCAGCCTCTCTACCTGAGTGCAGAACAGCCACTCAGGCACCCAGAGATGCCTGGGCCTGCATCTGAAACCGTACCTGACTCCTGGTGGGGCAGGGGCTCCTCCTCTTTGGGCACAAAAGCTGGCTTGTCCTGAGTCCCTGGAGCTTCCCTCTGTCCTGCTTCCTCCAGAGGATGCTCCAGGCAGGAATCAACAAGTCCCTGAAAGTCCCCAGTGGGCTGCATCGTGCCTGAGGACACCTCCTCGACCTTCACACTCTCTGTGACCTGGAGACAAGATAAATATTTTACTGGGAAGCTGGGACCTAAGAGAGATGGGGATGGGAAGGAACATCTCCCGCACACATGGGGGTGCGGACAGAGGCATGGATGACACGGGTGAAACAAATGCTCTCACCTGCAGCCTCTCGTTCTCTGCCTGCCCCAGCTGAAACCCTTCAGCTAGGGCCACTGCTTCAGCGCAGGTCTCCACACCAAGTCCCCACTGCCCGCTCTGCATCTCCTGGGGCAGGATGGCCAGGAACTGCTCCAGTACCACCAGCTCCAGGATCTGCTCCTTGCTGTGGCGCCGGGGCTCCAGCCAGCGCCGGCACAGCTCCCACAGGCGGCTGCAAACCTCCCGTGGCCCCTCGCCTGCCTGGTAGCGGAGGCCCCTGAAGCGCCGGCGCCAGGTCTCTGGGGTGGGGAGGACATCCCCCGGTGCCAGCTGTGTGGCCTCAGATGGGGGCTGCACAGGCTGCATCACCTCCTCCCCCTGGATCTCCTGGCACTGAACTGGCTCCTCCTGCAATTGCTGCTTGACTCGCTGTGGTGCTGAGCATCTCGCGGACAGCTCCCCAGGCCCAGCCCGGAGGACACGATGGACTTGTCCTTTCCCCTCAGCTCCTGCCTGGAGACCGGCTGGGTCCCGCTGCTCCATCGTCACCTCACCCTGCGCCAGTGCTGCAGAAGGAAGGCCCACCGCGGCCACGGGCTCCAACGCAGCAGCCATGGTCTCCGCTGGGGGAGCCTCACCCTACCCTGGGCTCTCGCTCTCCCTCCGCTCTTGCACGGCGCCTCTTAGCAGCCTCCAGGCTCCTGAGCCGCCTGCAGCACAGAAGACAGCACAGATTTTTTTTTTAAAGTTTTGTGATCCGGGTCAAATTAGCCAAATCCGTTCTGAGACCTATCAAATGAGCAGAACTCAACCAGTCAGATCAGCAAGCAACTTCCCTCCCAGACTCCTGATCAGCCTGGGGTTTCAGATACTTCCAAAGCCATGGCAGGCATCCTAGTTGTAGGCCCAAGCCCCAGGGTAGACAAAAATCAGTGATTTGAAAAAAAAAAAAAGAAGAAAAAATAGATTTTATTTAAATCAGATTTTTTTGATGTAATGAATTTTTAAGGTGTTTTTAAAAAAAAACCCAGAAAACCCCTTATATAAAAATAGCCTTAATTTAAGACAAATGACAGCTCAGGAACATCGTCATGCCTTGCAGCAGGGCTTGCAGCCACCTGCGGGGAGCAGCCTGGCAGCAGCTGCCCAGCGCCCGGCTGGCGGTGGTGCCAGCCTCGCCTGCCCTGCTCGGCAGACCTGCCCGGGGTTGGCTCCTGATCTAGAAGATCCCACGAAGCGTCCTTTCAGGTCTCAAGCTGCGGATCTGCATCCCCAGCGATCAGGTCCCTGCTCCCAGCAGTATACAGACCCGACTACCCCCTCATCAGCCCTCTCTTGCCCCGCGCGAGCCGGCGTGCGCCTCACCTCTCTCCAGAAGTGCACCCTGCCGAGTCCCGGGGCTCACACCGCAAGAACGTGCTTTTTTGGGGGGCAGAAAGCAACGAGCGAATCCAGGCTCCCCGGCCAGCTTCCGACAGACCCGATGGCAATCAATCCCTGCGAGCCGGCGCCCGGGGCCGGGACGGCCACGTAACCAACAGGCCAAAGGAGCCCGGGGCGAGGGGGCGATCCCCCGCCTCCACGCGGCAGGCGGGTGCCGCCGGGTCTCCCGGTCGGGGAGCCGGCTCTCCCTTCCCGGTGTCCCGGCCAGGTCCCGCGCGATGGGGGCGCTGGCGCTGACACTGACAGTCACGATGCCGAGGGCCGTCCGCGGCGCGTGCAGACGGGGCCGGGCCGGAAGGGAACTCGCCTTCCCCGGGCGGATGCCGCCCGCCGGCTCGGCGGCCTGTCCCGGAGCTGAAGCCCGGCGACGGCGGCCCCGGCGGGCGGCGCGGAGCCCTGCGGACGCGGGGCTGCCTCCCCTCCCCCGCCCCGCCGGAGGGTTGGGGGAAACTGAGGCAGGAGGAAGCTGAAGCGCGGGCCCCCGGGGGCTGGGGGCGGGCAGGCAGGGCTCCAGGGCGCTGGGGGGCCTGAGGAGCAGGGGCGTGGGGGTGGCGGGACTCGCAGGTGAGCGGCCGGGGCTGAGGGGGCAGCTGGGACCCCGGGGCTGGCGGGACGGCATGGGGGAAACGGGGCTACGGGGCTCCTAGGCCCAGAAGCTGCAGGACGCATGAGGAAAGGGAGGCTCAGGCAGCTGGAGGCCTTGCGGGGGACAAAATAAGGCGTGGGGAAACTGAGGCGAGGGGGGCTGAAGGGCTTGGGTGGAAATTGGGGCAGGGGAGGGGTGAACGGGGCAGCACCTCAGCCGGCTCCGACCCTAGCCCCACGCGCCATGTGTGAAGGGCCGGCGGGACAGTTCCCGGCTTCTTGGGATGGAGAGGGACAGTTGTTGCCGCCAAGCAGTGCAAGTCCGCCTGTGCCTCCCGCCTCCCCTGCCCCTCTCTTCCTTGCAGCCACCCCCGCACCCCCTGCAGCGGGCCACACCTCACCGATTTGTTTCAGGGGCGTCTGGGCATGCCCCTTTCTCCTGTGGTTTGGATCTGGTTAGTGCCCCTTAGGCAACTGAGTTTGCACCCAGAAAGAGAGGCCCTGGAACAGGAGGAGCGTGCAAAGAAGTGCGTTCTGGGATTCTGGAGGGCAGCTGAACAGGAGCCACCAGCGTGCCCTTGTTGCCAGGAAGGCTAACAGCATCGGGGCTGCGCTGGTAGGAGCGGTGCCGGCAGATGGAGGGCAGTGACTCTTCCCCTCTGTTCTGCACTGGGGAGGCCACATCTGCGGTCCCGTGTCCAGCTGTGGGCCCCCACTACCGAAAGGATGTCGATGCATTGGAGAGAGTCCAGCGGAGGGCAACGAAAAGGGTTCAGGGGCTGGGGCACATGACTGGTGAGGAGAGGCTGAGGAAACTGGGCTTATTTAGTCTGGAGAAGAAAAGACTGAGGGGGATTTAATAGCAGCCTCAACTCCCCGCAGGGGTTGCAGAGAGGACAGAGCTGGACTGGTCTCAGTGGTGACAGGTGACAGAACAAGGAGCAATGGGCTCCAGTTGTGGCAAGGGAGGTTTAGGTTAGAGGTGCACCGATACATCAGACCCAATATAAAGAAAATTAATTGTATTGGAAATCGGCCTGATGTAGCTGATAATTTGGCCGATAAATGGCCCGTGCACGTGCACAGCCTCAGTGCAGGGCGTAGATGGTAAGGAGCACAGGCCAGCAGCTTGGAGAGCTGCGTCCAGCTGGTAAGTCTGTTGTGGGGGAGGGGAGGGAGGAGGCAAGGGGCGTGGGGGGACAGATCAGTGCCCCCCTGTGGTAAGGGAGGGAGGGAGGCTGGGATAGGCGCTGCCCAGGGTGGGGTGTGAGACAGCTGTGGGGTGAGGCTGGGCCAGGCTGCATCCAGGTGGACAGCAGCAACACAGGGAGTGGGGGCTATGGTGAAATTTGGGGTGGCTGCAGCCCCCCTGTAATGTCCCTCCCAGTGCCACTGCTGCCTGCCCCAAGCATAGCCCTGGCCCAAACCTCCTCCCCCATGCATCTGGAGAAGCCTGAGGCAGCCCTGGCCCGCAGCTGCAGCCCACCCCATGCAGATCCAGAGGCATCCCCCCCACCTCTGTCCCATGCCCTCTTGGGGTGCATGCAGCGGCAGGAGCTGCCCCTCCCCGCCGCCCCCTGGACAAGCTGCAGCTCTGTCCCACGCCTCGCCTGCCCTGGCTGGACAGCACCTGTCCCAATCCCTGCCCCATGCCCTCCCTCACCGCGGGGCCTCGATCAGCTATCGCTATCGGCCTCAAAATCTGTCAGTGCACCCCTGGTCTAGGTTTGATAGAAACGACTGCCTCACGATGGGGGCAGCAAAGCCCTGGAGGAGGCTGCTCAGAGGCGGCGGCATCTCCGTCCTCAGAGGTTTTGAAGCCCTGGGCGGACATGATGTCACGACCACGCCGTTCACTGGTGAGTCGCTCAAGACATATACACCAGCCTCGTGTGCAAAGGACCGGGGTAGGTGTGTTTAGGGTGCGCACATGTACAGGGGGTGCACTTGTAGGTGTGCATGGGGGGTATGTGTAGGCTGTGTGCACAGGTGGATGTAGGGGTGTGCATGTAACTGGGCTGCGTGCGCCTGTGTATAGGTGTGTGTGCGGGGGCATGTAGGAGTGCATGCGGGTTTCTGTAGGGTGAGTGTATTTGTGCGTGTAGGGGGTGTTTGTATAGGCGTGTTTGAGGGGCTGGATTTTGTGTAGGGGGTGCGGGACAGGGGCTCAGAGATATTCGTGCACCTGCGGGCCGATACGCGGCCCAGGAACACGCAGCAGCGCCTCAGGCCGCAGCCATCTGCGCATGCGGCCTGCGGCTGGGCGGGAACGACCACAGAGTTGCGGTCCTCCCGGGTCACCAGAGCGGGAGCGGAAAGTGCGAGGGGAGGGGCCGCCCTTGCTCGGAGGTGACGTCAGCACGACGGTGGGCGGGGCCGAGCGGGGCGGGGCTGCGGCGAGGGGTTCGTGCTGGGCAGTGTGTTCTGGTCTGCACCGTGTGCGCTGCCTGTTGGGTGAGAGTGCGCGCCTGTGCAAGAGAGTGCGCCTGCATGCGTGTGTGCGCGCGCTAATGAGAGGGCACGAGTGTGTGTGCGCGTGCGTGTGAGTGCATGGGAGAGTGCACTAGTGCGGGCGGGAGCGCATGTGTGTGCAGGCGTGCAAAAGCATGCTGGCGTGTGTGTGCATGAGAGTGCAAAGGGGTGTGTATGTGTGTAAGAGAGTAAGTGTGTGGGCATGAATGAGTTTGTGTGGGTGTACGTGCGTATGTGCACACGCGAGTGCTCCCATCCCCACGTGGCCAGGCTCCCCCCCTACACACACCTATGTACCCCCCCAACACGCCCTTGTGTGCTTGTGTGTGAGATGGTGCATGCACAGGCGTGCGAGGTGTGTTTGTTTGTGTGTGTGTGTATGTGCGCACGAGTGCAGGTGTTCGAGTGTGTGTGAGCACATAAATATACATAATCTACGTATATTATAGATAAATATGTGTACATTATATATATATGCTATATCTGTATACATGATATAGAGATACGAGATATATCCCTCTCTCTAGATACATCTGTATCATCTATAGGTGTGTATAACACATGCATTTGAACACACCTACAGCAGTATGCTGCTGCGCGAGGTCCTGCAAAGGGCTTTGCAGTTTGAAGAAAAGGGGATTTGAAGGCGAGGGGGGAGGGCGGGCCGTGCTGCAGAGCAAACGGAGGCAGTGGGCTGTGCCTATG
Source organism: Crocodylus porosus (assembly GCF_001723895.1). Classification (NCBI taxonomy): domain Eukaryota; kingdom Metazoa; phylum Chordata; order Crocodylia; family Crocodylidae; genus Crocodylus; species Crocodylus porosus. The sequence continues at coordinate 827,750 of NW_017728953.1, forward strand.
AGCCCACCTCGCCCCAGCGCTTCTCGGGGGGCTTTTGTTTTATCAGGAGAAGGACAAGAGCAACCAGAAAAATTTCCTTCGAGGGAGAGGGGTTGCTGGGGTCTGATCAGGCAGGCGCCAGGGCAGCTGCACATAGCAGAGAGCATGCCGACGCTCCCTGCGAGGTCTCCTGGCCCTCCGAATGCACCTTGGGGTTTGAGGCGGGCCCTCTGCTTTGGTGAGGGGGAGCGTGATGCGGCTCAGGGCCAAATGTCTATGTTCCCAGCCGTTGCTCTGAGAACGATCTCTCGGCCCGTGGAGCAGGAAGCAGGGGAGCTGAGTCGTGTCTTGTGACTTGTTCTTTCCTGGGGTGGCAGTAGCGTGGGGTGTGATCCCGTTCCCTTGCAGCTGTCCCTCACCATCTGCTTCTCTCACAGGCTCGCGGTTACGATTCGGACTGAACTGCTTCTGAGATCAGAGGATCTGGGAGAGGAATGCAGTGAGGCGGCCGTGCAGCACAAAGGGGTGAGGGGTGTTCAGGACTCCCCACCACCTGCTTGTGGCCCTGGATGGGGACACTGTGGGTCCAGGGACTGTAGCATTGTCATTTCAGTGCATCCAGTTGAAGTGCTGCATTTTCCTTTCCAGGTTGATTTTTTTTTTTTTTCCTACTGAGTCCTGCACTGATTCATCCCAGGCCACTGAGAATCCACGTTCCTCCTTCCTGTCGCTCTTTCCTTGGAAGAATACAGCAGAGATGGCTGCAGCAGCCCCAACTCAGGTAGGACCTTAGCATGTCCCTCTGTTGTGTGGGGGCAGCGAATCCCTCAGGATTTTAGAGCTTCCCACCTTGGTGCTGTGTGGGAAGCAAAGGGAGACGCCTGACATTGGCCTGCAAGGCTCCAGTGTTTCCTGTGGAGGTGCCTGCTGGTGAAGTATCGATTCCCAGGTCGCCCCTCCAAGGCAGGAGGTTCTCCCTCTGAGGTGCTGCTAGGAAAACCACTTCCCCAGGTGAGCTGCAGGCCCCTTGCACTGTGCAGTGTGTGTGCTTCCAAGGGTAGATGCAACCTATACTAGTGGAGGAAACAGCTGCAGCACTTCCCCAGATGGTCTGGACCAAGCAAACACTCCTCTGTTGCAGAGCTTTGCCGGAGCAGTGGTGTCTGCTGAGAGACGGGAAGTTCCACATCCATGCCCAGCACAGCCCAGCTGGCCTGTCTTTGTAGAGCAGCAAAAGGATCGCAGCTGTGGGGTCTGGTTGAGGTTGGAGCAGGAGGGGGCTGACTGGGTAATTTTTGTGTCTCCAGCAGCACTGGGAGGCCTTTGAGGATGTGGCACTGTACTTCACGCGGAAGGAGTGGGAGCTGCTGGGAGATGGAGACAAGGTGCTTTACCGGGATCAGATGCTGAGGAATTACCAAGCCCTACTTTCCCTGGGTAAAGTTGTGTTGCTTTCACATAGTTACTTGAGCAGAGAAATGTCATCTTCCTTTCTTTCCTTTAGTCTTTTCCCCTCATGACGATTACTTTCTGTCACTGATCAGGCCTGCGTTCTGCTTCATATCTTCCTATCCTCCTCTGTTTCATCCACTGCCCTTCTCTTTGGCCTTCCTCTCAGTTCAACTCTTGCTGCTTCTATATTCAGCAATTATTTTGCCACCCAATTTCCCTCTGCTCTCCCAGCCTGCCCCTGCCATCTCCCACCCCTTGTTCATAAATATTCACCAAGTACCCTAACTTTGGGAAGTGGTCTTACATCCTCTCTTTCTTACTGTATTTTGTCCCAACATTTAACTATCCTAGCCTTTACGTTTCAGTGGCATCTAATCGACTCGATTCACTTTGGTTACTACTCTGCATAAGTCCATGAAGGTCTTACCAGCATCTGCTTTAACACCTGGCTCTTCCATTTCCTCCAGTCGTCCTCTGGAGACATTGTGCACAGCAGAACTCAAGTGCTTCAAACCATTTGCTCTAAGTTTCTGCCAGTTTGCTTTTCTAACCTCTCCATTAACAAGAGAGATGCGTCTTTTGCTGTCTTTGCTGTATTTACTTTAAGACCTGTGCTCTGAAGCTTACTCTGCCATGTTGATAAAGTTTTCTTGCCTTTCTAAAATCTCTCTGGAGTTTGGGAGGTTGCTTACAAACATCATATAATCCACAGTGCAGAGGATCTAAGTGCTTTTACATTGAGACTGATCACTGTGATGAAGAGAAATGGGCTGAATGCAGAGCCCCAATGAGCGAAATAATTTCCAAGGGATGTTCATTACAGGTCTTAGTAGCATCGAGGCTTGATGTACATGTGTTTCACTTAATCATCGAAATCATAGAATATTAGGCTTGGAAGGGACCTCGGGAGGTCATCTTTTTCAACCCCTGCTCAAAGCAGGGCCACCCCCAACTAGATCGTCCCAGCCAAGGCTTTGTCGAGTCAGGTCTTAAAAACCACCAAGGATGGAGATTCCACCACCTCTCTGGGTAACCTGCTCCAGTGTTTTACTACCTTCCTGGTGAGAAAATTCTTCCTAATATCTAGCCTAAACTTCCTTTGCTGTAACTGGCTTCACTCACCCCAGCCTCTACCCTGCTCCTTCCCTCCCTGTGGGGGCCTCACCTGTCCACCCCTACACCTCTTTCCTCCCCTACACTTCCTCCCCTCCAGATACTTACTTGCAGGGCACTGCACTTCATGCTGCCCAGCTGTGCTCCTGGGCAGAAGGCACGTGATATTTGCTGTTCGTTCTTGTTCTCTCCTTTTTCACTAGTGCAAACTGTCCAGCTCAATCCTCTTTTGAACCCCACTTCAGGGAGTTGAAGGCTGCTATTAAGTCCCCTCTCAGTCTTCTCTCCTCTAGAATAAGCAAGTCTAGTTCCCTAAACTTGCCCTTGAAAGTCATGTCTCCCAGCCCCCTCACCATTTTCATTGCCCTCTGCTGGACTCTCTCCAATTTGTCCGCAGCCTTTCTGTAGTGAGGGGCCCAGAACTGAACACAGGACTCCAGATGTGACCTCACCAGTGCCAAGCAGAGGGAAATAATCACTTCCCTTGACCAGCTGGCGACACTCCTACCAGTGCAGCCTAGGATGCTGTTAGCCTTCTTGGCACCAAGGGCACACTATTAGCCCTCAATTACTGTTGGTAATCAGATGTACTTTGCTGTTGCTTTCTTCTTCCAGCTTCACTGAAGTTTTTCCCTTGAGACCTGCTCAAATGCTTTTTTGTAGATCTACAAAGATTATATATAGTAGTTTATTCTCTTTATGTTTTGTAAAAAAAGTAATCTTTGCTTTTTTTAAAACCAAACTGAGCATTGCTGATTTTTGCAGGGTTCTTAAGTCTGGCTTCAATATTTTTTATTTTAACTTTTTTCCCTCTTTTTTTTAACTTTTTATTCAGGGAAAAATATAAACAAAATGCAAACATGAATAATACACAGGGGTTGCCTAAGGTTGGGGTTACTACATTTTATAGAGGAAATAATGTGCAACAAGTCTTTTAACTTACCATGTGTAGGGCCCTGAGAGAACCACAGTTTTGTGCTGCCCGTTGCAGGCTGGGCTCTGCACCTGCCACTGGCTCCCAGAGCTGGCTCCCAGGGCAGCAGCAGCAGGACACAGAACCCAGCCTGCAGTGGGCAACCTGCCTCTGCCCCACGTGCAGATCTGGGGGGCACATGCTCCTGGGCTTCTCCCAAGGTGCATGCAGTGGCGGGAGCCCCCTGGCACCCCTGAACAAGCTACCTGGGCTCCGAGTGTCCTGTGACCTGCCCCAGGGCTTCACTCACCCCAGCCTCTACCCTGCTCCTTCCCTCCCTGTGGGGGCCTCACCTGTCCACCCCTACACCACTTTCCTCCCCTACACTTCCTCCCCTCCAGATACTTACCTGCAGGGCACTGCACTTCATGCTGCCCAGCTGTGCTCCTGGCCAGAAGGCACGTGATATTTGCTGATAGCCAATAATGTTAATTTTCCTTTTATCTGTGCTGATCCAATATGTAACCGATATATCGGTGCACCTCTAGAAGGAACTCCCGTAAAGCTAAGATCATTTTGGTTATAGATCATGTAAGGCAGTACGCTGAAGGTACCTTACATGCAGATGGTTGCAAAATTGCTCTGTTTATCTTGCAACGTGACCTGCGATGTGGCAAGGAAAAAGAGCATTAAAAGGCTGCTTCGGGGGCTGAAGGACGGGCAAGAGACAAGACAATTATGTCCTCAATATTTAAGATAGCCACTGAAAACAGTGTGATAAGAAGAGAGGCTACGTTTGTACCAGTTGCGGTGTTTGGCTACACACGTCCCTTCGCAGAAAATCAACAGCTCTAAATTAAGGGAGTACATGAAGACAAATGTGCCAAATGTTGGATGTTTTCCATGTGTGAACAAGCTTCGCCAAAATGATCTACCGGCCACGATTGCTTTGCATGTAGAGCCTACAAAGGCTGCACTGGCAGAATATGAATCCATCTTGATTCGTTCTTGCAGTAGATGAAGCCACAGATCCTCACAATAACTGTCCTGCATGTTTTATTTGTACCTGGTAGCTGGACAGACTGTGACCTGCCTGTTTTCCAAGCAGAGCCAATTTGCCTTGCATCTGTCTGTTTTTCTACAAAAGCGCAAGCTGCAGTGAAGGTTTTTGTAAACTATGGCTTAGATTGCAGCAGGATCTCAGCATTTTTGTCTGACTGTCAGATATATGTGCAAAGCTTTCTCCAGTGTGCTCCAAGCAATGCAGCCCATTGCGATCCCGTCTTTAGCAAGTGACATCTGGTGCACGCAGTTTTCTAATGTGGATAGCCTGGTTTTCCCCTTTAAAAAATCCTTTAAACATTGTCTGGGCTGTAAGCTCTGGTACAGGGAGTCTGTCACAAATCAATGTGGGGATCTACAGGTGACGCTGCTACTTCAACCAGAACCATTGCTTACAACGTGAAATTCATAGTTTTATGTGGTTCATTACCATGTCAAGAATATGAGGTGCTACTGGCAACATGTCAGCGGGGAGCTGGAAATAGCACATGACTTGCAGTACTTGCTTAAACTTGTCTCTTAAGATGAGGCGCTGTTGAAGATCAAGCGACATTTGTGGCTGAAATGCGGTCTAGAGCTTCTAATGTGGTTTGAAGGCCAGCAGGCTGTGATTCACGGTGCTCACAACAAGCTGATGGATTTGATAAGTCGAGTCAAAGATATGGCATCACAACAGATTGCCAACTGTCAACGTGAAAACCAGCAGAGAAGAACTGTTCTTGGCAATAACTGCAAAGTTGAATCAGTACTACAAGTACAGCCCGTCACATCCACTCTGATTTAAACAACCGACTGCCTTCTCTTTTAGTGCTGTTCACATTTTGGACCCCAACAGGATGCCTGTTCTGCGTTGTGACCCTCCGCTAGTAAAATCAATCCCTCGATGGGGTAAAATCAGAAGATTTTCAAACTTCGTCTTTTGGGTGTGAAGGATTTATTTTAGCTACACTGTTAATCCCTTCTTCCCTTCACTAATAATGTCTGAGACGTCTCTGTCCAAGTCCTTTGTTCATGATGAATGGATTTTTAGCCAATGTACCAATTATTTTCTCATCCTGTCTTTTGTTGAGTTATATTCAGTTCAGTCTGTCGCTTAATGCTGCTTCTCTTATTACTCTCCTTTTTACAGCGTTTGTCTTTTTTTTCATGAACAACTTGATCAAATTCTGTTTTTTTAGTTATTGGAGCCCTCTCTTTTCTTCAGTAGCTCACTAAAGCTCAGTATTCCACCACCAGGTTTCCCACTGGTTTTCTTTACTTGACTTGATATCACCTAATCCTAATGCATTTTCAGTGGCCATAAGTACAACCTCTTTCCCTGTATTCCAAAACGGTTTCTGCCTTAAGCTCTTTATTGTTATAACAAGGCTGTAAATTGATTTTATTATGAAGCCTTGGCTTCCAGTTTTGAAAAAAACTTCCCACCATTTCATCTTTTCTCCTAGTATTCCAATGCGGTGTTATTTCTTTGGGAATAGTCTGAAGTCAGGAAGTAAGGTACTGTATTGGCCCTCTTTATTCTCATAAGATATTAACCTTCCACATCAGTACTATAAGGTTGCAGCTTGTGTCAAGCTCTTACCTGACCTGTCAGACTTTAATTATGACATCAGACTTAAAAGTAGGCAGAGCTGAAGTGATAAATAATTAGTAGCCTATAATTTGATAACATTACCATGATAACCATTTGTAGAATTTTTTAAATGATGGTTGCAATATTAAATTAATAGATACCTTTTGGGGATTTCCCAGCTCTTGAAAGCATCTCAATTTTTGTCATAAAAGGTAGCTGACTGATTTTTCTAGTGAGTTTGCATACATCCCCAGCAGCTTATTAAGACAGATTCTAGTAGCGCTTCTATAGGAGAATAAATTGCGGCCCTGTACAACGTTGTAAAATGTATGCACGCAGCTTTAGGTCTTTTTTTTTCCATGCGCATCTGTTTTGTATTTGTGATCAGTTGTGTTTTATGCCCAGATCCTCAATCTCAGAGGAGCCAGAGGGAGTTGTATAGTCTTTCTTCCTTGTTCTTCAGCTTTAACGTAGAGGCTCAGAGCATTTCAGTCTAGTCTAGAGCTATAAGGTCAGAGTTTTCTACAATGTATGTCTTTTCAGGCTGTGGTTTTTTATTCACAGTCCCTGAAACACGTTTTGGGCTTGTGAAAGGTCGTGTTTCTGCTGGGTCTGTGCAGGGTGAAGGTGGATTGCTGCTGTGGGCTGGGGCCAGGGCAGTGCTGGGCTCCTCCCGTCGGGGGCTGGACTGGACTGTGCTTGGGATGGGTGGTGTTGACGATGCTGGGAGTAGGGCTACAGTGAATTTTGGGGTGGCTCCAGCCCCCCCCCATGCCCCACTTCCCAGCACTACTGCCCCAAGTACAGCCTGGCCCAGCCCCCTGCTGGGAAGAGCCCAGTGCCACCCCTGGCTCTAGCCCACCCTCACCCCATGCACAGATCTGAGGGCACATGCCCCCTCTGGCCTCCCAGGGTGCATGCAGTGGTAGGAGCTGCCCCCCTGCACCCCCTGGATGAACTGCCCGGCTCCATCCTGCATCCCGCCCCAGCTGTGAAGCGCCTGCCCCTGCCCCACTCCCTCCCTCACCATGGGGCCTCGATCTGCCCCCACACCCCTTCTGTCCCCCCCACTGCTTCCCTCACAACAGACTTACCAGCCAGACACTGCTCTCCAAGCTGCTGGGCTGCATGCTGGCAATCGGATCGGTATTGGCAGATACGGCTCGTTAAAAATCGGCTATCGGTATCAGCCCAAAAAATCTCTATTGGTGCATCTGTACCGATTAGTTAAAACAGTGTATGTATTAGATTTAATTACCAGGTCATGTATGTTTGTCAGTCTGCATTGGTAACAAAGACTTCTTTGCTGACCTTTTTTTTTTTTAAATGTTTTCATGTTCTGTCATGGTGTGTTCTCTTGTTTTTACAGCATTGTAGGATAAGCAGGGTCTTTTAGCAGACTCATAAAGCTAGACACAGACTTACCTAGACATGTGCTGGTGGAGGAGAGGGGTTTAAATTACCTTTAATCACAAAATAGAATCTCGCTGGTTCAATATCTTTTTGCTTTCCACCAGCCCTGTTTAAACTATTTAAGAACACTGAAAAAAAATACTGTTTCAAGCATTATGCCAATTGCTGAATTTAAATAAAACAAGCATCATCAACTTAAATCAGGTTTGTGTCCGTCCTAGTTTGAACATGTGAATAAACTCGTATCAGTGTTCATAATGACTATTTCTTCTTCAGGTTCATCAGATATGTATACTAGTGTCTACACTTAAACATAAACTACAGTTAGTAAAAACACATAATCAAAAAGTTAAGAATACAAACACACATTTGTTAAAGAAAAAAAACCTGAAGCCTGCCTGGATATGTAATGCTATCCCTAAAAAAAACAAAACTTAAGAGTTTTAAAATAAAACGTGTCTTATGACATTATTTAATTTTAGCCTCCCATCCTGGTTGCATTAGATTTAACTATGAAAAGAGTAAGTTAGTCACTTAGGACTGGCAAAAGACACTGTAATAGGGTGGTCTACCCTTTTTAAGAGGCAACCATCAGCTCTGTTGAGAGACCCCAGTTGCCAGGGATTTGGATAATGAGGGAGTGCCCCACTGGCCTTGGGGACAGAGCAGAAATGCAAGAAATGGTGAGCGAACAGTTTACAAGCAAGAGGCAAGCTGTGCTGGGGCCAGAGCCAAAGGGCTCCCCTCTTAGTGCCTGGAACAGAAGGGTTTTGTTTTACTTGTCCATTTGTTTGCTGCTCGAAAACTATTTTATTTGGGAAGGATGGGCTGAGCAACTTGTGCAGAACCCAGCAGTCTAGTCAGCCAGCTTACAGTGACACATACCAGCCTCATTTTTATAACACCTCTACTGTTAGATTATCCTAATGATTATTTCAACTGCCTTTGTTCATAGATTTCTCGGGTCGGAAGGGACCTATTCTATCATCAAGTCCGACCCCCTGCTCTGGGCAGGAAAGAGCACTGGGGTCAAGTGACCCCAGCCAGGTGCTTGTCTAACCTCCTCTTGAACACCTTCAAGGTAGGGCAAAGCACCACCTCCCTTGGAAGTCCATTCCACATTCCATATTTTGGCAACCCTCACCGTTCCTCCCCCTCCTTCAATGGCCTGCCTTCAATTTACTCTGTAGGAGCTCTTTTTGGAGATCACGGAACAACAGCTTACAGCTATTAAAAAAAAAGTTAATAATGAAAGCCTTCTTTGTCTTCCCATGTTGCTACATATAGGCCAAAGCACTGGTTTCAGTGAATGTCTTGAAAATATACTATGTGTTAATGAAAAATTGCCCTCATACTTCCCGGTAGCACCAACTAGATAAACCTGTTTATCTAGTTCTCAAATTAAATTTGACCAAGGGATGCTTTCTAAATTCCTTTTTAAGTGACAACCAACCCCTAGCTAGGCACTGTTAAATTGGCTGCATATTTAAAAACAGAACCATTCATTCAGGGTTGTCAACCCAAGAACAATCTGCACTTTTTACTGGCAACCCCTTTTTTTTAACTGACACACGTTCTACATAATGTAAATATAACCCCTCTGCCTGGACAAGGGCAAGGTTCAAATACAGGGATTTAACACCAACCACAGGAGGGAAAAAATGGTTGCCAATAATAAGTTTGCAGATTATCAGTTGAAAAAAGGACTTGTAGTATGGCAACTCTGTTTGATTGCAGCAATGGTTTTATATTGTGCTGCCTCCCCCAGGGTCCACTACTTACCCTCACGAACCTTGCGGTTCAGCCCTGCCCCCCTTTCCCAACATGGACCCCAGAAGGATTGTCTGCCTACCTAACAATCTTAAGTGGGCGAATTCCTCATCTGCTTCCCAATCTTGGGGTGCTTGGTTCATATATCCCATGTTGAAGCAGAAAAATCCTGGATTCTGTTCCAGATGCGTGTTATAAGAGTATCTCTTCTGTCAACACATTTCAAGCAAGATAAATTCAGTCAAAACTAACATTACTTTTAAAAATTGGGCATGTGCACATGTGCGTGTATACACGCACATGCACAAGCTTTTACCACTTCCGCCATGCCTCACCTCACTTAGATTTTTACTTCCTAGGTTCATCAGGGACTTGGTGACAATGGTTTCAGAGCTTCATTTTTCTTCTGATGCCTCAAGTCCTGCTCTAGGAGCTGGGACCTTGCTCTTATACATGGATTCTGATGTATCCAGCTACGGCTGGGACAGAGGACTGTTGTCCTTAATGACTTTCCCCTCCTTCCTCATGCTGTCACTAAGGTAGTTCTTTCTCAATAAGGGGTGATGGGCAAATGCTGCCAAGGAAAAACTTGTGGGCATCTTGATTTGTTTCACCTGTTTTCACAAAATGGGGCTTTCAAACAGGGATCTGTTCATAACTTATGGGTTGGCGGGCTAAATTGCCAACCAGAAGATGGGAGAGCACTGCAGGCTTCGTGATCACAAGTCCAGCCTCTGCATCTGGGGTACCAGAGGAGGCTAGGGCATGGACCCTGGATGGGTTCTCAAATCTGATTTGTTGTGGTGGGGGTGAGAACCCAGTCTGGCCGTGCCCGAAATGTGTTCCCAGTCCTGATAAGATGGCTCTGACTGCATGGAAAATGCACAAAAATGTTATTTAATGCAATATTGCAGCCAACAGTTTAAAATAACTCCTATAAAAATGTGGCCATCTTTCTATCAAAGCACAATTGGAGTTGTAGCTAGCAAGGGATGTGAAGAGTAACAAGAAGGTTTCTACAAGTATGTCTGCAACAAGAGGAAGATCAGGGAAAGTGTGGGTCCCTTACTGAATGGGGGAGGCAACCTGGTGACAGAGGATGCAGAAGAGACTGAAGTGCTCAATGCCTTTTTCACCTCAGTCTTCACAGGCATGGTCAGCTCCCAAACTACTGCACCAGGAAGCAGTTTAGGGAAGAGGTGAGCAGCCAACAGTGGCAAAAGAACAGGTTAGGGACTATTTAGAAAAGCTGGATGTGTACAAGTCCATGGGGCCAGATGGGATGCACCCGAGGGTGCTGAAGGAGTTGGCTAATGTGATTGCAGAGCCACTGGCCATCGTCTTTGAAAATTCATTTTGATCAGAAGAGGTCCAAGATGATTGGAAAAGGGCAAACATAGTACCCATATTTAAGAAAGGGAAAAAGCTGGATCCAGGGAAATACAGACCACCTCACCTCAGTCCCTGGAAAAAATGGAGCAGGTCCTCAAGGAATCCATCTCTAAGCACTTGGAGGAGAAGGTGATTAGGAACAGTCGGCATGGATTCACCAAGGACAAGTCATGCCTGACCAATCTGATTGTCTTCTGTGACGAGATGACTGGCTCTGTGGACACATGGAAAGCGGTGGATGTGATATACCTTGACTGTAGCAAGGCTTTTCATACAGTCTCCCACAACATTCTTGCAGGCAAGCTAAGGAAGTATGGGCTGGTTTGATGAATGGACTGTAAGATGGATAGAAAACTGGTTGGAGCTTTGGGCTCAGTGGGTAGTAATCAATGGCTCCATGTCTAGTTGGCAACTGGTATCAAGGGGAGTGCCCCAGGGGTTGGTCCTGGAATTGGCTTTGTTCAAAGTCTTCATCAACGAGGAAGATGGCACAGAGTGCACCCTGAGCAAGTCTGCAGATGACACCAAGCTGGGGGGAGTAGTAGATACGCTGGAGGGTAAAGCTAGGATTCAGTGACCTAGATGAATTGGAGATTGAGCCAAAAGAAATCTCATGAGGTTCAACAAGGACAAGTGCAAAGTCCTGCACTTAGAGCAATCCCATGCACTGGGACAGGCTAGGGGCTGAGTGGCTGGGCAGCAGTTCTGCAGAAAAGGACCTGGGAGTGATAGTGGACAAAGAACTGAATATGAACCAACAGTGTGCCCTTGTTGCAAAGAAGGCCAACAGCATCCTGGGGTGCATTGGTAGAAGCGGTGCCAGCAGGTCAAGGGAAGTGATTCTTCCTTTCTATTCAGCACTGTGGAGGCCACATCTGCAGTCCCGTGTCCAGTTGTGGGCCCCCCATTACAGAAAGGATGTGGACAATTTGGAGAGTAGCAGAGGGCAACAAAAATGGTTCAATGGCTGGGGGACATGACTTGAGAGGCAGAGGGAACTGCGTTTATTTAGTCTGCAGAAGAGAAGACTGAGGGGGATTGAATAGCAGCCTTCAGCTCCCTGCAGGGTGGATCCAAAGAGGCTGTTCTCAGTGGTGACAGATGACAGAGCAAGGAGCAATGGGCTCAGGTTGCAGCCAGGGAAGTTGAGGTTGGATATTAGGAAGAATGTTCTCACTAGGAGAGCAGTAAAACACTGGAACAGGTTACCCAGAGAAGTGGTGGCATCTCCATCCTTGGAGATTTTTAACACCCAGTTTGACAAAGTCTTGGCTGGGAGGTTCTGGCTGGAGCTGGTCCTGCTTGGAGCAGAGGGTTGGACTAGATGTGACCACCTGAGGTCCCTTCCCACCCTCATTTTCTATGATTCTATCACAGTAAAAAGATGAACGTACAGGCTATTAATGATGTGCTTGTCACTTTAGTTCGGCCTGCATTTAATGTTGACTCTAGATCCACCTACCTTTAATCCTGGCTTTAGTCCTCCTCCATACAATTATAACATTGTCATTAAAGGTTGACAGGTCTAATAAGAGTTTGACAAAAGCTGGACCCCCTCTACTACTCCCTTCCATTCTTTTTCTGCTTCTAGTCATTGTGAAGTCTGCTCGTATTGAACTGACCCTCTTTTTTTGTATGCTCATCCTTTTTCTGGAAACCTGTGTTGACCAAATTCCACACTGTGGGCTTTTGCACACTAAAAATGTGTCACCCCATCTTTTTTTTCAATATCCATCACTGTGATGGACTGCATCGTCCATATTGCAGTATTTACAAATTTGCATTCATAGCCACTCCTGTTATCCTCCTCTTGGATGGAGAGATTGCTCTTTGTAGACTTTAGGGATCATTTGGTTGCTTGATAAGAGTAGACTACAAATAGCAAGGCCAAGAAACATCAAGCAGGTTGACTAAGGGAAATAGAATTTAAGCAGCATGAGAAATATGTAGAACCGGGATAAAGGAGAGACAGGTTACAAAGACAGGGTAAAACAGAAATGAAAGGGTTTAAGTTCACTTTCACCTGGTTGTACTTAGTCTAATTGTAAATTAACAGAACAGAACATAGAAAGCCTGCTTTTGATAGTAACATTAAGGCCACTTCATATCATTAATTGCCTAATGAAAATTCAGGTCTGTCTATTTTTCCTTCAAAATCTAGTTCAGGTAGAGGAACCCATCTGCAGATCTTAGATACCCTTGGTTTCACAATTTAGTCTCAGTAACTTGGGTAAAGTAGACGGCTTTAACAGATTGGCTGCTTGTTGGTGGGTTTTGTTTTGTTTTTTTAATCTTAGACTTCAGGAAATATGTAACTTCTTTTTCTTTTTCCTTGGGAATTGAAGTCTTTATTTCTTTTAGATTTATAACCATCTTGTTTTATGCATAACCATTTTTTTCTTTGTTCCATAGACCATTTGTAAGTCATTTCTTTTCGTCAAACTTTAAAAAGATCTTTTTGGTTGGAACTGGAATGACAGTAGTTCGAGAAAATTCTGTATTTACACATTACAACGTAACGGCTTTAGTAAAGTCTTCATATAAATCCTCCTTTTAAACTACTTAATTTTGCTGGGATAAGTCTCTTAGAACTACCTTGGTCCCTCAGACTGTAGCTGGGGGTCAACATATAGTTGCCTCTACACTTATTTTAAAGTCATCCTTTTCCCTACCCTATTGATGTGAATTGCTTTTTTCTCTCCCATACAAGGTTTCATTGCCATCCAACTGTCATTGGCTCTTCACTTCCAAGAGCGGTCACTCCAAACTTCATAGAGAATAAATCTATTTCCAGTTCTGTGCCCTGATAATCACACAAGTCATATCTATCTGTACATGTCCGTTGTCTCTCTCTTGTACTTTTGGTACTTACAAATAAATGAGAGCTTTCTTTTTTGTCTTCCTAAAACATGACAGGTCACTGCACCTTCTATAGTACTGTATTCACCTTCTATAGTACTACAAGGAGTTTTATACCCTTTATATACTCGAGTGGTTGATGCTTTATATTTCATGTGACATACTTCCACTTTACCTGAGTGACAAAGACCATAACCTTTTTGGAGGCTTCTGCTTGCAGTGGTTTCTCCTTGGTGCTATGTGTCCACTGTCTCTGTTCCTTCAAGGTCCCTTAAAGTGTTTGATTCCATTGGATCTGTTCCTCAAATCCCAGCTGGACACTGTATGGAGAGTAGCCAGACATAATCACCTGTCTTTGCATTACGCCATGCAGGATATCAAGGTCCCACACCAGACTTGATCTGCCGCATCCAGCGAGGGGAGGTGGAGCTCTGGGTTTGTGACGATAAGGACCCTGGAGAAAGCACGTGGTCTAAGAACCTGTCCCCAGGTGAGTGCTGTCAATCCCTCCTCCCCCATCTCCATAGCATTACTCAGTACCAGAATGACAAGGGGAGCTGGTACCTTGGAAATGAGCCCTGAGCTCCATTTGAACATACTGACCTCTAAAAGCTTACCCTGATCCATGCTAATCCAGGCAGGTGCATGTTTAAACTCCTTGCAATTCAGTAACATGGGCACAGGCAACTGTTCCTTTTCTCTTCCCTGGAAAAGGGGCATGAAATCCAAATTCATCCATTCAGCAATGGTTCCTATTACCTTCCTGTGGACATTGAGCCTCAGGTACCTTGGCATGGGTTTCTGTCTCAGTGGGAGGGTGGAACAGAGACCTCAACCCCTGTTACTTGGAGGGAGGTAGTGCCCTAAGGCTGCAGTGTTGCAGGTACCTGTTAGAGGTCCGGAGGTTGTGGGGTGCAGAGCGATAAACCTACTAAAGGCAAAAGAGGAATACCTGGGCCCTCCTGGTGAGGGAGAGGCAAGGTGACCCACACTCTATAAGCCTGGCCTGGCTGCTGGACTGGAGTCCCATGAGCGAGACCTGGACAGGGACAGATAGCTGGGGAGAGGGGTTGGCTAGAGAGAGAGCCCCATACAGGGACTGACAATTGAGGGGGTCTTCAGAGAGAGCCCCAGGTATAGACTGCAGGAGCAGGTTGGCTGAGGCCAATTAAGAACAGAGATGCCATGTTCAGAGAAAGAGTTAGAGGACCGGGCCAGAGCGAGGTGACCGGATGAGTGGGGCACCTAAGCTCTTACTTCAGTAATCTGAATGCAGCCTCTCCAAAATTTACACGAAGGCCCATCTACACATGGAGACAAGGGTACTGGGATCTAATGTGCGATTCACTCAATCATGCCTCCTGCCATACCATACGTGTGGTAGGAGGTGTGATTGTGAGATAATTCATGGGATCCCATTGCGCCTTCTTGATGGTGCAGGCCGCACTGGCAAGGAGTAGGACCCTGTGCTCAGCAGCCTCCCACAGCTGAGGGGCTTGAAGACATGGGGCACCTCATGCACCACTGTGACTGGGAAACAAAGATGTGGTGATTCCCCCAAACCCCGAGGTGCAGGAAAGTCCAGAGTGGAGATCTATCTGTTGCAACATCTCATGCCCCCCAGGGGCTGAGAGATCATAGTCACACTGTGTGGCTGCTGGGACCAGCTGGGTCCCAGCACCAGGAGGTATGCTGCGCAGACCCAGTGTCCCCAGCTGTGGGAGGCTGGATCCTGGAAGCTGTGGGTTACTGCTGGGATTCAGAGTCTGTAGCTGTTGGGACTGAGTGCATGCAGCCCCAGCTGGGCAAGGTGCTGGGAGTCCATGGCTGATGGGGCTCCCAGCCACAAAAGAGACAATGCTGTGCAAGCAAATTAAAGCTATTAGCAACTACCGATATAGTTAGAACACATTTTTGAGCTGTAATTCATATCCAGTTGGAGTTTTTCATTACATGATAAGTACTTTTGCAGTACCTGTCTCTAGGGAATTGAGCAATTAACCAGTTAATGATGCCTGGTACATGTAGAGGTGTCTCAAGTTTCCATCAGGATAGGGTAGGTGAGGACAGAGCAAAACCTTGGGTTAAGTGGAATGAAAACTGGGCTTGGAAGTGGCTGCTGGGGGTGCCACAGCCCCCTTTGTAGGTGGTCTCTTTCTGGGGGTCAGCTCCACCCCCAGGAAATGTGTGCAGTAATAGGGTCAAAGCCTCACGTGACATTTCAGTATTCCTTACAATTCTGGTATCCTTGGGGAGCCATTGACTGGAGTGTCCACCTTCAGTCAGGAACATGATTGCTGATACCCGCCCCCCCAAGAAAGGGCGTGGTATTATCTCTTTGCAGGTGTTTTGGTGGTCAGGAGCTCTGATTGAACATAGACTGGGGGTTTTCCACCCATTACCTGGGTTCCAGATGCGGGTGGGCTGCTGTGCTCTGTTCTGGAGGTTATAAACCCCTCCTGGTTTGCATCAGAATCTCCCATTTTCTGCTGCATCTTGGGGGCCTTCAGTGTCACAAGCCTGGAGACCTAGAGTCTATGTGCAGTTTAACCCCAAGGTCTTTGTCATGGAGCAGATTTCTCTGATTCCTGGGACTCCTTGGCAGAGGACAACTCTGTGGGCTCATTCCCTGGACCTGGCTCTTCAGTGCAATCAGGTAGGAAGCAGAACTCTGTTTCTTCCAGAATAGAAAGGTCTTTTCCAGCCTAGCTCATTAGCTGCACGTTCTTCCATCCCAAAAGGTGCCCTTGAGGGGTGAGAGCTGACATAGACTGGCTTTTCTGCATAGAAGGGCCTTGGTACATGGTACATTTTGGGTGGCCCCTGGACTCTTAACCCTGGATCATCCACATACTAACACCTTCAGGTGATTTTAAACACTCATTATGAGGCTCAAACATAGGCCACTCCATGGCAGAAGTATCTCTGTTCTGCTCTAGCCAGCTCCTGTTCCATTAAGGTGTGGATACTCCACAAAGATGATCCAATCAAGTTGACTCTTTCAGTATCCCAGCATGCAGTGGTGCCTCTCCCACGCTCCTCTTTTCTGTGGACAAACTTTCCATCTCCTGAACCCTACTGCCCAGCAGGCAGCTCAGAAACGAAGCCAACTTCCTTTCCTGCCCCCCCTGGCTAATGTGACCTTCCCACCCCCTGCAGACAGCCTGTAGAGCACATACTAGCTAGTGAACATAAACTTTTCCTCCTTCAACCTTCAGCTCTATCAGGCAGCATCAGCCAAAGGATGTCCCCCCTGGATCCCACCAAGCGGGCACCTAATTGGAGCCGTGGTGAGGTCCTGGACCTTATTGCGATATGGGGAGAAGTGAGGAGGACGGTTGCAACTGCAGCAAAGGGAACTAAAGGAAACCGGCAGAATCAGGCCATTTGTGAGAGGATTGCGGTGCAGATGGTGGCACGAGGGCATCAGCGGGACTGGCTCCAGGTCAGGACCAAGATAAAGTCCCTGAAATCCCTCTATGTGAGGGGCAGGGATGCCAAGAGGATGCCTGGGGCAGCCAAGAACACGATCCCCTTCCACAAAGAGCTTGCAGACATCCTTGAGAGGGATTACGCTGTTGCTCCTTGCCATACAGTCCAGTGCACAGCCTTGGACCAGCAAGAGGGGGACAGCGGTGAGGCAGCCTCCTCCCAGCAGCTGCCTGCTGCCCCCCAAGAAAGTTGTGAGGATCTGGTGTCCTCTATGGCCCTGATCCTGAGCCCCATCGCTGAACCTGGAACGCAGGAAGCTCTGGAGGTAGCCCCAGGACAGAATGGTTGCAAGTCAGAAGTCACAGAAATTGAGCATCCTTCAGGAAATCTCTCTGGTAAATTGGAGTTTGGGTGGGAGAGAGGGTGGCTGGTGTTGGACTGGTTTGTTTGGGGGCTTTGAAGGGTGCTGGATGGCAGCTTGGGGCTTTGAGATGGGTGTCTTAGCTTGGGTGTCTTGGGGACCTAGCTGCGGGTGGGAATGTCTGCACACTGGGCTATCTAGGTGCTGGCATTACAGGCCATGCTAACTGATTGCCCCACCACACCATTCATTGACTAGAAGGATGAAGGCATTGTGATGTGCCCAGTGCTGGAGAAATGTCAGTCAGTGGCACGTCCATACGTTATATGGCCAGTCAGCCAGGCCTATTCAGCCTTTTTGAGGTTTTTAAGAACTGGCTAGACAAAGCCTTGGCTGTGATGGTATAGTCAGGGATGGTCCTCCTTTGATCAGGAGGTTGGAATAGATGACATACTGAGGTCCCTTCCAATCCTAATTTTCTGATTCTTTGATTCTGTGGGTAAATGATTTCATTTGTGGGCCATTCCCACCCTCCCAACCAGCTATAAAGTTAGAATACATTTTCGAAGTTTGCCTTTTTAGCTGGTTGCAGCTTTTTATCGTGAGATAAGTGCTTTGCATGTGTAGCTGGTCTCAGGGTATTTGTACATTGAACTGGTTAGTTGCACAATGCCTGTAACCTATAGAGGTGGCCTGCATTTCCATCAGAATATGGCAGTTGAGGTGAGGGTGGTATCCTAGGTGTGGGGGGGGTCGGGCTTTGCCCTACATTCCGCCTCCCCACGTCGGGACTACTACTCGGTGCCTAAGAGTTGCTCACCTGAAGGCTGCACCCATCCGGTTCGCCTGCCACAACTTTGCTGGTAATCTGGTTCAGTTTTGTCCGTCCGGCACGTGTCAGTCTAAAGGTGGGACTCCTAGATCCTTGGGGTCCTGCGTCGATGAGGGCTCCGCCACCCCTACACCCTCACCCGAACCTCCGGTATGCGGCCGCCGATCTAGGTCGGCCACTTAATAGGGTATCTCTCCAATTAATCTCAACCAAGGAAAACAAGAAAGGTCAACACAAACGGCTATGGCCAGGGATTCCTCAGAGCTTGGGACCCGCTTCAATCCTCCTTGGATGTCCTCTTCTCTTTCCCTGTACGCCGCGGGGTTGAAACTCCTTTTCCAACTCCCAAGAAGTCTCCAGCCCTCTCTAGGGCTCCTCGCGACCACTTGGTTCCTTTACTGATGGGGCGGCAATCTCATAGTCTGTATTATGGTATATACAGTAGCCGGAGTTACCGGGTTCCAGCCGCTCCCAGCGGCTTCCCACCATCCGCGGCCTCGTTGGGCTGTTAGCCTGGGCTCACCAACCCCGCAGGGGCTTACCCTTGCGCCAAAAGGTCCGGCCGAGCTTCAGGACGGTGCGCATCCGCCCCGCCGTGCTCTCACCGATGTCTGCTTCCCCACTGTCCTCTTCCGGTTCCGCCCCCCCCGCCCTCAGCGCCGGCGTCTCCTTTATGTCGGCCTTTGCCGTACTGGCCACGCCTTCTCCCCTGCACCTGGAGAAGGTAAGTTTGCGCCCCGTGTTCCAGGGTTGAGCGCGGGGGCTTAGCGCGATCCCGCCGAGGTGGGAAGCCTCGGAGCCTGCTCGCTCCTCCACTCCCTCACACTAGGTTAACAGGGTTTGGAGGTGGCTAATAGGGCTGCCACAGTCTCCTATGTAGCTGGTCTCTTTATAAGGGGTCAGCTCCGCGCCCCGGAGACTCATGCAGTAGTATGGCCGAAGCCTCACCTGATAGCTCAATTTTCAGTACAAATAAAATAACTGTGGGGAACCATGGATGGGTATATCCATCTCCAGTCACCAATATAAATAGGTTATACCCCTGCTCAAGGACATGGTATTATCCTTTAACAATTGTCTCGGTGGTGAGGAGCTCTGGGAGCCAGGGAGGGTTAGATTATAGAGAGACTGGGGCTTTTCCACCCATTACCTGGTTCCTAGGGGCAGGTTCCTCTGCTCTGGGGGATATAAACCCTGTCTGGTTTGCACAATAATCTCTCTCTTTCTGTTGTGTCTCTGGGGTCTTCAGTGTCACAAGCACTGAGATCTAGTGTCCTTGTGCTGTTTAACCCCAAGGTCTTTGTCATGTTGCAGATTTCTCTGATACCTGGGACCCTTTGGCAGAGGACAGCTCGGTGGGCTCGTTCCCTGGACCTGACCCTTCAGTGCAAGCAGGTAGGAAGCAGAGCTCTGCTTCTTCCAGAAGGGAGAACTCATTTCCAGCCTTACTCACTAGCTGCATATTCTCCCATCCCAAAAGGTGTCCTTGAGAGATGAGGGCTGACATAGATTGGCTTTTCTCTGATAGTACATGGTAATTTTGGGTGGCTGCTGGAGTCACCCAGGATGCAGTGACTCTTTCCAACCTTCTCTTCTATGTGGACAAACTTTCCACCCCCTGAGCTCTACTGCCCAGAAGGTAGATCTGAAACCTGGCCAACTCCCCCTCCCATGTCCTTCATGTTGCTCAGCGATGCAACCACATGCAAACAGCTGGCAGAGCACATAATAGCTAGTGAGCATAAATTTTTTCTCTATTGTCCTGCAGCTCTCTCAGCCAGTATGAGCCAAAGGATGTCCCCCTTGGACTCCGTCAGGCGGGCACCCAATTGGAGCCACGGTGAGGTGCTGGACCTCATCACAATATGGGGAGAGGTGAGGAGAGCTATTGCAACTGCAGCAAAGGGGACTAAAGGAAACCGACAGAAACAGGCTGTTTGTGAAAGGATTGCGGCACAGATGGTGGCACGGGGGCATCAGCGGGACTGGCTCCAGGTCAGGACCAAGATAAAGTCCCTGAAATCCCTCTATGTGAGGGGTAAGGATGCCAGTAGAGTGCCTGGGGCAGCCAGGAACACGATCCCCTTCCACAAAGAGCTTGCAGACATCCTTGAGAGGGATCACATTGTGGCTCCTCACCATATGGTCCGGTGCACTGCCTCGGGTCCTGTCTGCTATGACCAGGAAGAGGGGGACAACAGTGAGGCAGCCTCCTCTCAGCAGCTGCCTTCTGCCCCCCAAGAAAGTTGTGAGGATCTGGTGTCCTCCGTGGCCCTGAGCCCCATCGCTGAACCTGGAAAGCAGGAGACTCAGGAGGTGGCCCCAGGACAGGATGGTTGCAAGTCAGAGGTCCCAGAAAGTGAGCACCCTGCAGGAAACCTCTTTGGTAAGTTGGGCTTTGGATGGGGGAGAGGGTGGCTGGTGTTCACCTGGTGTGGTGTTTGGGTGCCTTGGAGGGTGATAGATGGGAGCTTGGGCGTGGGGTCTTTTATTGCAGTGTTTGGGGCCTTAGCTTGGGGGTGGGCACCTTTGCAAACTGGGCTAGCTAGGACCTGGATTTAGCTGCAATGCCACACCCCACACCAGCACTGCCCAGGAAGACAAAGGTATTGTGATGTGCCCAGGGCGTAAGTGGTGCCCCTGCACTCCATGCCGAGCCAGCCAAGCCTATTCAATGGTAAACGTTTTCATTCATGGGCCATCCCCATCCCCATTTTTGCAACCAGTGATTTTAGAACACATTTTCGAGGTGTAAGTTATACCTGGTTGGAGTTTTTATTGTGAAATAATACTTTGAACATGTACCCGGTATCAAGGGAATTGTGCATTTAACCAGTTAGTTGGACGATGCCTGTAACACATAGTGGTGGCTTAGGTTTTGGTCAGGATATGGCAGGGGAGGATAGGGCAATATCCAAGGTTAAGTGCAGTGAAAGGTGGGCATGGAGGCAGCTGCTAGGGTGCCATAGCCCCTGTTTTAGGTCATCTCTTTATGGGGTCAGTCCCTCCCCCCAGGAAGTCATACAGTGGTATGGCTGTACCCCACCTGACATGTCAATATTTGGTAGAAATCTGGTCTCTATAGGAAACCATGGGCTGGAATGTCCACCTTCAGTCAGCAATGTAAGATGTGATACTACACTCAAAGACATGGTGTAATCCATTAGCAGTTGTCTTGGTGATCAGGAAGTCTGGGAGCCAGTGGGGATTGGACTCCGGAGGGACTGTGGCTTTTCCACCCATTATCTGGCTCCCAGGGGCAGGAGGGATGCTCTGCTCTGCTTTGCTCTTCATGATATAAACCCTTTCTGGTTTGCACCAGAATCTCCCTCTTTTTGCTGCATCTCTTCGGCCTTCAGCGTGACAAGCTCTGGGACCTAGAGTCTACGTGCAGTTTAACCCCAAGGTCTTTGTCATGTTTCAGGCATCAGAGAAATCTACAACTCCTTTGCAGAGGACAGCTCTGTGGGCTCGTTCCCTGGATCTGGCCCTTCAGTGCAAGCAGGTAGGAAGCTGAGCTCTCTTGCAGAAGAGAGAGCTCATTAGCTGCACATTCTCCCAAAAGATGTTCTTGAGGGATGAGGGCTGGCAGAATGGCTTATCTCTGTTGGGCTGTTGTTACACAGCAATTGTGGGTGGCCCCTGGAGCTCTTAGCCCCTGAATTGTCCATATACTATCACCTTCAAGTGGCTATAAGCACTTATCATGTGGCTCAAACTTAGGCCACTCCAGGGTAGGATTATCTCTGTTCTGCACTACCCAGCTCCTGTTCCATTAAGCTGTGGGCACTTCCCACCTCCCCCCACCCCCCCTTCTGTGTGGAAAAACCTGCGTGTGGACAAACTTGTCAACTCTGTGTTGACATGATTACCCTGTCCTTTCATTCTACTGCCCAGGGGGCACTTTTGAAACTAAGCCTATTCCCTCCCCACCCCACAGCTGGCAGGGTTGTGACCTTCCTACCCCTAAGGGAAGGAACCCCAGGCAAACAGCCTGCAGAGCACATACAAACCAGAAAGCTTAAACATTTCCTCCTTTGACCTCCAGCTCACTCAGGCAGCATAAGTCAAAAGATGATCCCCCTGGATTCTGTCAGACGGGCACCTAATTGGAGCCATGGTGAGGTGCTGGACCTGATCACAATATGGGGAGAGATGAGGAGGACCATTGCAGCTGCAGGAAAAAGAACTAAAGGAAACCGGCAGAAACAGGCTGTTTGTGAGATGATTGCGGCACAGATGGTGGCACAAGGGCATCAGCGGGACTGGCTCCAGGTCAGGACCAAGATAAAGTCCCTGAAATCCCTCTATGTGAGGGGCAGGGATGCCAAGAGGGTGCCTGGGGCAGCCAAGAACATGATCCCCTTCCACAAGGAGCTTGCAGACATCCTTGAGAGGGATCACGCTGTGACTCCTCGCTGTACAGTCCAGCGCACAGCCTTGGACCAGCAAGAGGGGGAGAGCAGTGAGGCAGCCTCCTCTCAGCACCTGCCTGCTGCCCCCCAAGAAAATTGTGAGGACCTGGTGTCCTCTGTGGCCCTGATCCTGAGCCCCATTGCTGAACCTGGAACGCAGGTGACCCAGGAGGTGGCCCCAGGACAGGATGGTTGCAAGTCAGAGGTCCCAGAAAGTGAGCACCCTGCAGGAAACCTCTCTGGTAAGTCGGGGTTTAGATGGGGTAAAAGGTGGCTGGTGTTTGCCTGGTGTGTTTGGCGGCTTTGGAGGATGATGGATGGGGGCTTGTGGCTAGGCTTAGAGCTTTGAGATGGGGTCTTAGCGTGCAGTGTTGTGGGGCCCGAACTTAGGGGTGGGCACCTCTGCAAACTGGGCTAGCTAGGGGCTGGAGTTAGAGGCCACGTTGATGGATGGCCTCCCTACCCCAGCACTTAGCCAGGAGGATAAAGACATTGTAATGTGCCCAGTGCATGAGTGGTGTCGATCAGTAGCACGTGCATGCATTCCATGGCCAGCCACCCAGGCCTTTTCAAGGGTAAATTCACGGGCCATCCCGATTCCCAGCCTTGCAACGGGCTAGAAAGTTAGAACAGTTTTTGAAGTGCAGTTTTAAAGATGGTTGGAACCTTGTATTGTGTTATAAGTGCTTTCCAAGTGTACCTGCTCTCAAGGTAAATGCTCCGTTAACCCGTTATTTGCATGATACCACTAACGTGTAGTAGTGGCCTGAGTTTCCCTCAGCGTAGGGCAACTGAGGCTTGAGCAATACCTTGGGTTAACTGGATTGAAAAATGGTTTTGGAGGCTACCACAGCCCCCTTTGAAGGTGGGATCTGTATGGGTGGGGGGGCAGCTCCACCCCACCCCTGGGAGGTCATGCCATGGTAAGGCCAAAGACTCACCTGACATTTCAATACTCAGTACAAATCTGGTAACACTGGGGAACCAAGGACTGGAATGTCTACCCTCAGTCATCAATGTGAGACATGATAGCACCGCTTCATGGCATTGTATTACCTTTAGCAATTGTGTTGGTTGTCAGGGGCTCTGGAGGCCTGTGGGGAATTGACTATGCAGAGGCTGGGGCTTTCCTTCCCATTACCTGGTTGCCAGGCACAGGTGGGATGCTCTGCTTTGCTCTGGAGGATGTGAACCCCTCCTGGTCTGCAGCAGAATCTTCTTCTTTTTGCTGCATCTCTTGGGCTTCCAGTGTCACAAGCCCTGAGATCTAGAGTCCATGTGCAGTTTAACCCCAAGGTCTTTGTCATGTTGCAGATTTTTCTGATGCCTGGAACTCACTGGCAGACGACAGCTCTGTGGGCTCATTCCCTGGACCGGACCCTTCAGTACAAGCAGGTAGGAAACAGAGCTGTGCTTCTGCCAGAAGGGAGAGCGCATTTCAAGCTTGGCTCATTAGCTGCACAGTCTCCCATCCCAAAAGGTGTCCCTGAGGGATGAGGGCTGACATTGAATGGCTTTTCACTGTAAGGGCCTTCTTGCATGGTAATTTTGGGTTGCTCCTGGAGCTCTTAGTTCTTGGATTGTCTACACCTTAACACCTTCAAGTGGTTGTAGGCACTCATAACCTGGCCCAAAGTTAGGCCACTCCAGGGTAAGATTATCTCTGTTCTACACAACCCAGCTCCTGTTCCATTAAGGTGTGGTCACTCCCTAGATATGATCCTCTTAAGTATTAGTCCTCCAGTATCCCAAGGTGCAGTGCCCCTCTTCCAACCCTCGTGCGTGGACAAACATTCCACCCCCCGCATTCTACTGCCCATGGGGCAGATCTGGCACCAAGTCAACTCCTGTCCTGCCCCTAGGGTTGTGACCTTCCCACCACTCACGGATGCAACCCCGTGCAAACACCCTGCAGAGCACATACCAGTGAGGCAGCTAGTGAGCTTAGATGTTTCCTCCATTGACCTCCAGATTACTTAGGCAGCATGAACCAAAGGATGCCCTTTTTGGACCCCATCAAGCGGGCACCCAATTGGAGCCATGGTGAGGTGCTGGACCTGATCGCGATATGGGGAGAGATGAGGAGAACCATTGCAACTGCAGCGAAGGGAACTAAAGGAAACCGGCAGAAACAGGCTGTTTGTGAGAGGATTGCGGCGCAGATGGTGGCATGGGGACATCAGCGGGACTGGCTTCAGGTCAGGACCAAGATAAAGTCCCTGAAATCCCTCTACATGAGGGGCAAGGATGCCAAGAGGGTGCCTGGGGCAACAAAGAATGCAATCCCCTTCCACAAAGAGCTTGCAGACATCCTTGAGGAGGATCATATTGTGGCTCCTTGCCATACAGTCCAGTGCACAGCCTTGGGCCCCATCTGCTGCGACCAGCAAGAGGGGGACAGTGGTGAAGCAGCCTCCTCCCAGCAGCTGCCTGCTGCCCCCCAAGAAGGTTGTGGGGACCTGGTGTCCTCTGTGGCCCTGATCCTGAGCCCCGTTGCTGAACCTGGAATGCAGGAGACTCAGGAGGTGGCCCCAGGACAGGATGGTTGCAAGTCAGAGGTCCCAGAAAGTGAGCACCCTGCAGGAAACCTCTTTGGTAAGTTGGGGTTTGGATGGGAGAGAGGATGGCTGGTGTTGGCCTGGTGTGCTATGTTGTAGCTTTGGAGGGTGCTGGATGGCAGCTTGGGGGTGGCTCTGGGATGGGTTTTTTGGGGGCCCTAGCCTGGGGGTGGGCACCTTTACACACTGGGCTAGCTAGGAGCTGGGATTACAGGCGATGCTGGTTGATTGTTCCTTACGCCGGCATTTAGCCAGGAGCGTGAAGGCATTCTGATGTCCCCAATCCATGATTTGTCAATCAGTGGCATGCCCATTCGCTCTATGTCCTTCTGGCCAGGCCTGCTCAAGGGTAGAAGATTTCATTCGTGAGCCAGGCCCGCCCCCATCTTCGCAGTCAGCTATAAATTAACAGAGTTTCAAAGAGTAGCTTAATAAATGGGTGGAGGATCCTATCAGGTAATAATTACTTTATATCTGTAGCTGCTCTCAAGCTATATGCACAGTAAACCAGCTCATTGCATAATGCCTGTAACATGTAATGGTGGCCTACATTTGGATCAGGATAGGGCAGGTTAGGGCAGGACGATATCATGGCTAACTGGAGGAAAAAATGGGTTTGGAGGTTCCTGCTGGGGCAGGGACGGGCAATTATTTTGGGCGGAGGGCTGCTTGCTGAGTTTTGGCAAGCCTTTGAGTGCCACATGACAGGCAGCCAGGGGCAGATAAATATTAATTTTCTAAATTTTTTAGGAGCCCCGCAGGCCAGATAGAATGACCTGGCGGTCCGCATTTTGCGCACCCCTGTGCTAGGACTAACTCTTTACAGGGGGTTATCTCCATCCCCAGGAAAATCATGCAGTAGTAGGACCAAAGCCTTACCTCATATCTTAATATTCAGTACATATCTGGTGTCCTTGGGAACCGTGGACTGGAACATGCACCTTCAGTCAGGAATGGGATTGCTGATACCCCCTTCAGGGGCATGGTTTTATTCCTTAGCACTTGCTTTGGTGGTCAGGGGATCTGGGAGCCCATTGGATTGGACTCTAGAGAGACTGGGGCTTTTCCACCCATTACCTGGGTCCCTGATGCAAGTGGGATGCTCTACTGTGGGGGATATAAACCCTGGTTTGCACCGGAATCTCCTTCTCTCTTCTGCATCTCTGGGGCCTTCAGTGCCACAAGCCCTGAGACTTAGAGTGCAGTTTAACTCCAAGATCTTTGTCATGATGCAGACTTCTCTGATGCCTGGGACTCGTTGGCAGAGGACAGCTCTGTGGGCTCATTCCCTGGATCTGGCCCTTCACTGCAAGCAGGTAGGAAGCAGAGCTCTGTTTCTTTCAGAAGATAGAGCAGATTTCAAGCCTGGTTCATTAGCTGCGCATTCTCCCATCCCAAAAGGCGTCCTTGAGGGATGAGGGCTGGCAGAATGGCTTATCTCTGTAAGGGCCTTGTTACATGGTAATTTTGGGTGGCCCCTGGAGCTTTTAGCTCCTGGATTGTCCGCACACTAACACCTTCAAGTGGCTGTAAGCACTCATTATGTGGCTCAAGCTTAGGCCGCTCCAGGGTAGGATTATCTCTGTTCTGCTCTACCCAGCTCCTGTTCCATTAAGCTGTGGGCACTTCCCACGGGTGATTCACCCAAGTCTGAGTCCAGTTTCCCAGGACAAAGTGGCCCTTCTCCCACTCTCCTCTTCTGTGTGGACAAAAATCCCACGCCCTGAAATCTACTGCCCAGTGGGTAGTACTGAAACCAAACCAACTCCCTCTGCCCACCCCACAGGGCTGTGACCTTCCTACCCCTAAGGGAAGGAACCCCGGGCAAACAGCCCGCAGAGCACATACAAGCTTAAACAAGCTTGCTTAAACGTCTCCTTCTTCGACCTCCAGCTCACTCAGGCAGCATAAGTCAAAAGATGACCCCCCTGGACTCTGTCAGACGGGCACCTAATTGGAGCCATGTTGAGGTGCTGGACCTGATCGCAATATGGGGAGAGATGAGGAGAACCAGTGCAACTGCAGGCAAGGGATCTAAAGGAAACCGTCAGAAACAGGCGATTTGTGAGAGGATTGCAGCACAGATGGTGTCACGAGGGCATCAGCGGGACTGGCTCCAGGTCAGGACCAAGATGAAGTCCCTGAAATCCCTCTATGTGAAGGGCAGAGATGCCAATAGAGTGCCTGGGGCAGCCAAGAACACGATCCCCTTCCACAAAGAGCTTGCAGACATCCTTGAGAGGGGTCGCACTGTGGCTCCTTGCCATACAGTCCGGTGCACAGCCTTGGGCCCTTCCTGCTGTGACCAGCAAGAGGGGGACAGCGGTGAGGCAGCCTCCTCCCAGCAGTTTCCTGCTGCCCTCCAGGAAAGGTCTGAGGATCTGGTGTCCTCCGTGGCCCTGATCCTGAGCCCCATCGCTGAACCTAGAACGCAGGAAACCCAGGAGGTGGCCCCAGGACAGGATGGTTGCAAGTCAGAGGTCCCAGAAATTGAGCACCCTGCAGGAAACCTCTCTGGTAAGCTGTGGTTTAGGTTGGGTAGAGGGTCTCAGGTGTTGGCCTGGTATGGTGTTTGGGGACCTTGGAGGGTTATGGATAGGATCTTGGTGGTGGGCTTGGGGCTTTGGGATGGGGTTTATCTTGGGGTGTCTTGGGGTCCCAGCTTCTGGGTGTTCACCTTTGCACGCTGGAATAGCTAGGAACTGGGATTACAGGCCATGCTGATCGATTGACCCCCACTGCAGCACTTAACCAGGAGGACAAAGGCATTGTGATGTGCCCAGTGCATGAGTGGTGGCAATCAGTAGCATGCCCGTGCTTTCCATGGCCTGCAAGCCAGGCCTGTTCAGGGGCAAATGTTTTCATTCATTCCTGGGCCATCCCCATTCCCATATTTGCAGTCAGGCAGAAAGTTAGAACACCTTTTCAAGGTGTAACTTTATAGTTTGAGCTTGTTATCATGTGATAACTACATGTGGGTCATCTCAAGGAAACTGTACATTTAATCAGTTCATTGCACAATGTGGAGCGTGTATTGTTGGGCTAAATTTCAATCAGGATGAGGCAGATGAGGACAGGGTGATATCTGTGGTTAACTGGAGGGAAAAATGAACTTGGAGGTTCCTGCTAGGGCTGCCACAACCTTCTTTACAGGTGATCTCTTTACAGGGGGTCGTCTCTAATCCCAGGGAAGTAATGCAGTGGTAGGGCCAAAGCCTCACCTCACTTCACATCTCAATATTTAGTACAAATCTGGTATCCTTGGGGACCCATGGATTGGAAAGTGGGCCTTCAGTATGCAGCGTAAGAGGTGATACCATGACTCAGTTACATTGTATTATCCCTTAGCAATGGTCTTGGTGGTCTGGAGCTCAGGGAGCCCATTGGGATTACACTATACAGTGACTGAGGATTTTCCACCCATTACCTGGGTCCCAGATGCAAGTGGGATGCTGTGCTCTGCTCTGGGGGATATTAATTCCTCCTGGTCTGCACAGGAATCTCCCTCTTTCTGCTACATGTCTGAGGCCTTCAGTGCCACAAGCCCTGAGACCTAGAGTCCATGTGCAGTTTAACCTTAGGGTCTTTGTCATGGTGCAGATTTCTCTGATGCCTGGATCTCCTTGGCAGAGGACAGCTCTGTGGGCTCATTCCCTGGAACTGGCCCGTCAGTGCAAGCAGGTAGGAAGCAGAGCTCTGCTTCTTCCAGAAGAGAGAGTAAATTTCAAGCCTGGTTCATTAACTGCACATTCTCCCATCCCAAAAGGTGTCCTTGAGGATGAGGGCTGACAGAATGGCTTATCTTTGTAAGGGCTTTGCTACCCAGTCATTTTAGGTAGCTCCTGGAGCTCTTAGCCCCTGTATTTTTCTCTTATTAACACCTTCAGATGTTTTAAACACTCATTATGAGGCTCAATTAGATGACGCTAGTGCAGGATTATGTCTGATCAGCGCTACTCGGCTCCTGTTCCATTAAACTGTGGCCGCTCCCTAGAGATGATCCATCCAAGTTGAAGTCCTCCAGTATGCTGAGATACAGTAATGCCTCTCCACCCCCTTACATCTGTGTGGACCAACTTTTTATCCCCTGAACTCTCTTGCCCAGGGAGCAGTTCTGAAACCAAGCCAGCTCCCTGGGGTGTGGCCTTCCCTCCCAACAAGGTACAACCCCATGCAAACAGCCTGTAGAGCACAAAGCAGCTAGCCAGCTTATGAACTTAAACTTTCCTCCATCAACCTCCAGCTCACTTAGCCAGCATGAGCCAAAAGATGCCCACCCTGGACTCTGTCAAGCGGGCACCTAATTGGAGCCGTGATGAGGTGCTGGACCTGATCGCTATATGGGGAGAGATGAGGAGAGCCATTGCAACTGCAGCGAAGGGAACTAAAGGAAACCGGCAGAATCAGGCCATTTGTGAGAGGATTGCGGCACAGATGGTGTCACGAGGGCATCAGCGGGACTGGCTCCAGGTTAGGACCAAGATAAAGTCCCTGAAATCCCTCTATGTGAGGGGCAGGGATGCCAGTAGAGTGCCTGGGGCAGCCAAGAACACGATCCCCTTCCACAAAGAGATTGCAGACATCCTTGAGAGGGATCACATTGTGGCTCCTCGCCATAGAGTCCAGTGCACAGCCTTGGGCCCTTCCTCCTGTGACCAGCAAGAGGGGGACAGCGGTGAGGCAGCCTCCTCCCATCAGCCATCTTCTGCCCACCAACGAAGTTGTGAGGACCTGGTGTCCTCCGTGGCCCTGATCCTGAGCCCCATCACTGAACCTGGAACACAGGAGACTTGGGAGGTGGCCCCAGGACAGGATGGTTGCAAGTCAGAGGTCCCAGAAATCGAGTGCCCTGGAGGAAACCTCTTTGGTAAGTCAGGACTTGGGTGAGGGAGAGGATACGTGGTTTTGGCCTGGTGTGGTGTTTGGGGGCATTGGAGGGTGACGGACAGGATCTTGGGGGTGGGCTTGGGGCTTTGGGATGGTTTCTCATCTTGGGGTGTCTTGGCCTCCTAACTTGTGGGTGTTCACCTTTGCATGCTGGGGCTAGCTAGGAAGTGGGATTACAGGCCATGCTGATTGATTGACCCCCACTGCAGCACTTAACCAGGAGGACAAAGGCATTGTGATGTGCCCAGTGCATGAGTGGTGGCAATCAGTAGCATGCCCGTGCATTATATGGACTGCCAGCCAAGCCTGTTCAAGGGTAAATTATTTCATTCATGGGTCATCCCCCTACCTGGCCAAACATCCCCTTCACACTGTGCGCTGCTTGTGAATCCTACTGTGCACTGCTCTGGCCCCCAAGCTTGTGCAACCATGAACCTCCCCCACCGTCCCTGCCCTTTGCCCTTAGTGCTGATTACTGAATTTGACTGAGGCGGCTACTCACTCAGAGCCCAGGCCTCTGCCAAACCTGGCCAGGTCTTGGGGATGTCTAGGGCTGGGCACCGGTCTTCCCTGTTCCCTGGGGCTGCAAGGGGTTCGGGATGGGCTTGACAGTAGTCAGAAACATGCTTCTGCTAGTTGGGCTGTGGCGAAGAGAGAAGCTGCAGCTCTATTCCCCAGCAGCCTCGTGATGGAAAAAGCTAATCCAGTCTCAGACTTGTTTCTACTAACCCTGCATCTCTGGCCCCATGTCCCAGACCGGCCAGTGTCCTGTGACCTAGCAGGCCAGCCTTCAGACCCCCTGGAGCAGCATAGGTAGAGTTGGTAGCCAGGAGGGGACTTACCGTGGTGGAGTTGCACTCTGGTCTTGCTGTTCCCATGAACGTGCCTGGGCAGAGCAAGACAAGCACAATTTACCCCTCATACTGTCTTAACTCTTGTAGTGTTTTGAAATCCTGATGTGAACGTACTGATGTCGGGGCACCTGTCACATTTGTGGGGGATTGATTGAAGGGCTGAATACACGTGGCCAGCACATAGGGTTGAGCCAGACCTTTGGAAACTGTCTCCGTGCCATTGCTTCTTTCTTCTTCTTGTCTCAATCCCCAGGAAATCCTACAGATGAGAGAGGCCTCTGCATCTAGCAGTGCAGATGGTGCCACGTGGCCTCAAGCGGACACTTTAGCTCAGAGGATATCCCATAGCCGAAGGTGACAGAGAGAGTACCACAATCAACTTCTTGATGACACTGGAGACTCATCTGCACGCCGAGCAGAGAGCGCTGAGCGTTAGCTTTCTTCCTATGGGGTCAGGCAGGAAGAGACCGCATCCACTCTACAGGCTCTTCAGCAGTCTTCTGAGGCTGGGGAGGAGCAGGTAACATCCTGGTCGTGTGATGCCGTAGATGCGTGGAGTCCATTCTGGTTGATGTGGCCATTGCCCCCAATAGAACAGCCACAACTGTAGAGAAGGCAGCTACTGCCAAGGCCACGGCTGTGGCTTAGGCAGCGAATGCAGTGGTCATGGTGGCTGCTGCCACAGTCGTGGCTATAGAGAGGATAGCTTCTGCCATGGAGGAATACTACTGCACCCGGACAGCAAGGCTGGCCTGTCACCCTCTCTCTGACCACAGGCATTGGTCCTAGCCTCCAGCTGAGCTGAGCTACCATGGGGTCTTGCCATGTCCTCCCATTTCTGCCTTCCGTCCCTGGCTGGCAATTGTCCCAAGTGGTTGCTGGAACTATAGGGATGCTCCACAGGCATGCTGGGTGCATGCCTCCCTACATTACATCTGTGATACTACCACCCCTCCAGGTGACAGGATGGCAAGCAGGAAGCATGGGTCTGGCATGTGCAAAGGAGCAGCGCTTGCCTTCCCTGGGTGGGCAGGGAACACCACTGGCATCCCAGGTGCTTGCACCCCAGGAAGCACCATCAAAAGATAGCTGCTAAGCTTTGATGACCTGACTCAGTTCCCCAGCAGCGCAGTCAGAAAACTCTGCCACGCAGGTGCAGCTCAGGCTCTGATTAGGCTCAGGGGAGCTGCAGCCAGCGTGCCACAGTTCTCCCAAGTAGCAGGGGAGGGGGTAGCCAGCCCCCTGGCTATATGCCATGGTTTTATTTGGCAGGTTGCACCATAGTTTGCAGCTTGCACGTGCGTGACTTTGTGTTTATTGGGAACAAATAAAGTTTGCACTTTTTGGGGGAACAAATAAAATTTGCACTTTTTTTACGTCTGCACTGAGCTCCTTGTGCACTTCCAGCCCACATGTCTTCTCCAGCTCAAGGTCCCAAATGTTCCTCGCAAGTTCCCTGCACACTTCCCTCCAGCCTGCACGTGCAGCTAGGTAGGTTGAGGGAGGGGGAGGAAATGAGTGGACAGTTGTGTGCCTTTTGCACTGAAGTGCCCTTGCACTGAAGGGCCTCACTGTTAGCCTGACTTCTTTCCCAGCAGATACATCCTCCCTCCTCCCATAGTGCATTGTGTGGTGGTTGCTTTGGGGTGTGAACTGCAAGCACAATGCCAACAATTCACAAATCTTTCATGGGGTGTGTGGAAAGACAGCCCTCCCCACCAGCCCCAGATAGGAATGCTTCAGTGAGCGCAGTGGCCACTGCCCCATGCCTTCTGCCCTTTCCAGAGCAGGCCAGCCCCCAAAGCCTCGTTCCCCTCCTCCCAACTACAGATCCCCAGAAGCCCCACTCCCTGACCCCCCTGAATCACTCAGGGAACATACACTGCACCACTGAATGAAGGGCATTTACTGAGAGTGAACGTTTCAGTGCTTAGTTCCACTGGCCCTCCTGCCCCTCCTGCGAAGCAACACCCTCCTCCAAGGCCTCCCTGATAAGAGTGGCCTCATGGTAGGACTGCCCATGATGCTTGACTGGGGGTCCCCCTTCACCAGAGCCACCATGTGCATTTGGTTTAAGAGGCTGCCTGGAGGCATCAGCACCCTGGTGGCTAGAAAAGCTTCCCCGCTTAACTCACACACATCATGCCAGATGCAAGCTGCAGCCACAAAGGTGGGAACATTTTGCAGCTGGATCTCAAGGTGGACCCCTAGGGCCCTCCAGCATGCCTTCAGTCACCCAGAGACATGCTCGACCTCCATGTGGCAGACGCTTAGTCGATAGTTGAAGTTCTTCCAGGGGTCCAGTCTTCCAGCGTAGGGTTTCATGAGCCATGGAAGAAGCAGGCAGGTTGGATTCCTGATGGTCAGGGAGAATGGACAGGTCAGCCAGCTCCATGGTGGGCGCACCAGGGGAACCCAGAGTTTCTAAACACTCATCCTGCCCACCCAACATTTATATGGGTGAACCAGCACTGTTGGGCCACGACAGCCTGAAGAATGATGGAGAAACCTTTCCTGCTGATGTAATCTGAGGCATGGCGAGGGCAGGACAGAATGGGGATGTGGGTCCCATCAGTGGCCTGCACACAGTTCAGGAACTCCAGCTGTTTGAAGCCAGCAGTCACACCTGGATCCCCGGGCCAAAGCATTGGAGGCCCCAGCTGCTGCAGAATTGCCTCCCCCACTTTGTGCATGGCAAGCGATGCCCGTGCGTTCTCTGCACCAAATTGGTTGGCCGAGCACCGAATGCTGTCAGGATTTGCCAGTTTCCAGGTTACCATTATGACCCATCTCCATGGACACGGGGCATCAAAGCCCGATGTCTGGTGCTGAAGCAGGGGAGTGAGCTTGGGGCAAAGGTCCATGAACGTGCCCATGCAGCAGCAGCAGCTCCACCCCTCCCCAGTGCCCGGTGCACGCTCCAAGGCAGAGGGCACTGAGCTCCTGGCCAGGCTTCTGCCCGGTGAGGCTGTCTGTGTGCAGCTCTGACCCTGCGGTCATTCACAGACCAGGGCCCAGCCCCTAATGAGTTGAAGCTCAGGTAAAGTTCTCCCTGCTGGTGGGGAAGGCGTGCAGGGGGAAGAGGGCCAGGACTCATCAGTTATCTGGGCTCTGCTGGGCCGGGGCCTGGGCACAGCTAATGTGGTGTGACACCATGTTCCCACACACCACTTTGGGTTGTGCCACATGGGCACAGCTGGAGCAGCTGGCACAGCTCCTGCCATCCCTGGAACAACTCCCCAAAACTCAGTAAGTGCCTCCCCCAGCCACACAGACACCATGTTCCCAGCCCAACAGCCGTAGTCTCTGCCAAGGGAGACTCGCGCTCCCGCCACTAACGCACAGGGTCTGGTGCCGGTCTGCAGGGAAGGAGACAACACACTTCACTATCCTGCGAAGGGAGAAACAGGCCCACGACCCAGTTTCTCTTCTCCACGCTCCCACACAGCCCAGGCACAGGGTGTGGGGAGTGGGCCGCCTTGGCGAACAGCTCCCGTGGGGCCCCCACAGCGAAGTCCCACTGCAAGGGCACCACCAGCCCCACGTGCCTTCCAACCCAGCTGCACAACACCCCCTCGCACTGCCCTGTGCACTGCCCTGTTGCAGCAGGACCCTGCCTGGCTCGCAGCCCTGTAGGGCCCCTCCAGCCCGTCTCCTCCACACTCCCCCACAACCCGAGCCCCCCTTCCCCACAGCCAGCACAGGCCACAGCTCCCTGCCTGGCTCCACATCCCCACCCCCCCTTTACCCCCTCTGGTCCCACAGCTATATGGCTGCGTTATCTGTCCACCCCTCGCCTGGCCCCACTCGCCTCCCAGGCATGAGAGAAACTTGTGCCCAGCCCGTGCCCCAAGCCCTGCTGGTGCCCCTCTCTGCTCCTTCGGGCAGTGGCTGCCCACTCTGCAGTGCCGCCACCCTCCACCCCACTCTGGGAGGCAGTGATGCCAACATGATGTCAAACCCTGTATGTAGCTCCCTGCATGGGAAGCATGGCCCCTGCCCACTGGTGAGCTGGGAAGAGGGCAGAGTGCAGGGGGAGGCAGCACGGGAGGAGGGGGATGCTGGGGCAGGAGGACAGGGAGGGTGTGCAGTCAAGACCAGCAGCATCTGGCCTCCAGCCAGGCACTGCCGCCAGCACACCGGTGCCAAGCAGCGACCTTCATCCCAGGCCGGTGCCCCTGGGCCAGCATCTGCCTAGAGCTCCCAGTGCTCAGCAGGACCCAAAAGCACCCATGATGCTCGCAGCAGTGAGGTGAGATCCAGCGCCCCAATGCCACAGCAGGTGCTGGCGGTGCTGGAGCAGGTCCTGGCCGTCCTGCCCTGGGGGCGGGCGCTGGAGACCTGCACCGAGGCGGTGGCTGCCTGCGGGGTTTCATCTGGGGCAAGTGGAGGAGAAGCTCCAGGCGCCGTCCCCGTGTCTGGCACGCTCCCTCCCACAGCTCTCCCAGGCCCTGGTCGCTGCGACGCCTCTGCCTCGTCCCCAGGTCCCAGTGCACGGGAAGGTGCAGGAAATGTCCCTGGACAGGATGGCCCCCACCGCGGCGTTGTGGGGTCATCTTCAATCCTGGCTGGAACGGCCCCCACCCCTTCGCGTGGCCATGCCCCTGAAGGCAGCAGGGCAGGCCCTATGAGGAGAGGCTACAGGACCTGAACCTGTTCAGCCTCCACAAGAGAAGGCTGAGGGGGATCTAGTGGCCTGTTACAAACTAGTCAGAGGGGATCAGCAGGCACTGGGGGAGTCCCTGTTCCCGAGCACCGCCAGGAGTGACCAGGAATAATGGTCACAAGCTGGCAGAGGGGAGATTCAGACTAGACATCAGGAGGTGCGACTTCACTGTCAGGGCAGCTGGGATCTGGAACCAACTTCCAAGAGAAGTGGTGCTGGCCCCTACCCTGGGGGTCTTTAAGGAGGTTAGATGCACACCTTCCTGGGGTCATTTGACCCCAGTAATCTTTCCTGCCATGGCAGGGGGTCGGACTTGATGATCTACCCAGGTCCCTTCCAACCCTAGAAACTATGATACAACAGTAGGAAACATTTCATTCAGCATTACTAGGAGTGCAATTAGCAGTACGGCTGGCTGGACCATCCAAGTGGCAGGGTCATCCAAGTCTCATTGGTTCATCCTCTCTTCCAAACCTCCAGTGTCCCCGGATGTTGCCAACAGAGCCATTGACCTAGGAGAAGCCAGGGCCCCTGCGGCGCAGCCCCGGGCTCACCTGTCTCCTCCATCCCTGCTGCAGCATGTTACTCCGCGACAACCCGTTTAAGACACCACTGAGAGAACATTCCCATCCCCATCCCCACGGCTGTGCCTGGAGAAGGGGTTGTGGGGGCATTTCAGGCCAGGTGCAGCCAGACCTTCCCCCACCCCCCTTGAGGTCACAGGCTGTGGGGAGAAGCGGGGAGATGCGAGCTAGCAGAAATGGACCAGTGTCAATGGCGAGGGGCTGGTCTGTGGGTTCGCTGGTGCCTGATGAGAATAGAGCTCTGCCTGAAACTCTTCCCACAGTCAGCGCAGTGGTGCGGCTTTTCACCAGTGTGGACACGAAGGTGAACACGGAGCTTGGATGGGTAATTAAAGCTCTTCCCGCATTCTGGGCAGTGGTGCAGCTTTCTCCCCGTGTGCTGGTGGACACGGAGCATGGATGGGTGGGGAAAGGTCCTCCCACCATCAGCACAGGGGCATGGCATCCCCTTGGCATGGAGGCACTGGTGGGCTTGGAGCCTGGATGTGCATGGCAAGTTCTTCCCACTGGTGCACAGGGATGACTTGGCCCCACAGGGGTCACACCAGTGGGCATGGAGATGATGCTGCCCAGCAAAGCTCTTCCTGCACTGGGCGCAGCGGGAAGGCCTTTCCCTGGTGTGCACGCGCTGGTGGTCACGGAGCTTGGACGGGAAGGCAAAGCTCTTTCCACACTGGACACAGTGGTAAGGTTTCTCTCCAGTGTGGATGAGCTGGTGATCGCGGAGCTTGGATGGGAAGGCAAAGCTCTTCCCACACTGGGCACAGTGGTGTGGTTTCTCTCCGGTGTGGACAAGTTGGTGCACTCGAAGCTTGGATGCGTGGACAAATCCCTTCCCACACTCAACACAGCGGTATGGTTTCTCCCCAGTATGGACATGCTGGTGCTGGGCGAGAGAAGAGTTGTGCCTGAAGCTCTTCCCACAGGCAGAGCACTGGTATGGCTTCTCCCCAGTGTGGAGGCGCTGGTGGTCTTGGAGGAGGTCCAGGCGGGCAAAGCACTTCCCACACCTGGCACACTGATGCGGCTTTTCCCCAGTGTGGACATGTTGGTGATGGGAGAGTGTGGAACTGTGCCTGAAGGCCTTCCTGCATATGATACATTGATATGGCTTCTCCCCAGTGTGGACCCGCTGGTGGACTCGGAGGTGATCTGAGCGGGTGAAGCGCTTCCCACACTCAGGGCACTGGTATAGCTGCTCCCCAGTGTGCAGGCGCCGGTGGACATGGAGGCCGTTCAGGCGGGTGAAGCTCTTTCCACACTCAGGGCAGAGGTGGGGGCGCTCCCCCAAGTGTATTCTCTGGTGCTCAATGAGGCTGTGCTTATACCAGAGGCTCTTTCTGCCCTCAGCGCTGGGATGGGCTGTCTCAATCCTGTGGGTCCCTCCATGCACTGTGAAGCTCTCACCACCTTGATACGCTGGCTCCCCTCTGTGCATGCTGTCCTGCTGGCTCACATTTCCCTGTGCCTTGGATCCTTCCCTGCACACAGGACTCTGCTGGGATTTGTCTGTTCTCTCTCCGCATTGCACGAGGGGCTGGCTTCTAGCTGGAAGCAGCTCCAGGTTTGCAGGCCCTTCCTTAGGAGGCTGCTGCTCAGCTCTGCTCTGTTCCCTGGTACCTGCTAGGTGGCAAAAAGAGAAAACATTTTGACTCCTCTGTTCTGAGATGGGTCTCATGGCAAGGCAAAGCCTTGCTGCTTGGGTACTCAATGTCATACCCAGATTCCCAGTAGTTCTGGTCTCAAATCCAAGCCCCATCTGAGTAGGGAGAATTCAGAGATGCAACAGCTAAGTCTGCGCTGTCTCTAGTCAGAGTCATGTGTGTGGCATATGTGCTAGCACAGGATGGAAACAGCCCTCTGATCTAGGACTGAAGTGAGGAAGGGAACAGTTGCCCATGCCCACATAACTGAACTGCAGAGTGCGTGAACGTACATCTCCCAGGACAACACAGATCTGGGTAAACTGTGAGAGGTCGGTGCCTTGGGGCAGGACCTCGGCGCAGGTCTGCAGGGCTCCAGGTCCGAGTGGCTCATGGCGAGGAATGGGACTGGGGGAGCAGAAATGCCTGGAACTCACCTGGGGACAGGCCCTCAGTCCACATGCTTTCTCCATGGTCCTCATCATCACAGACCCAGAGCTCCACCTCCCCTCGCTCAATGCGGCTGATTAAGTCTGGTGTGGGACCTCCATACCCTGTGTAAGGAAGTGCATAAATGGTGGTAATCTGTGCTTTCTCTCTATCCACTGATGGAACAGGATCTGGGGAATAAATCCAATGGACTCAAACATTGTAAGGGGGGCTTGAAGGAAAAGGGAAGGTGAACGTTTAGCATCAAGGAGATGGCACTCCAGGCAGAAGCCCTCAACAGGTACATGGAAGGGTGGGCATATCAAATATGAATCATGAAGGACTGGGAAGTATATAAAGGATGCAAAATGCCCAGTAGCAGCATGGAAGGTAGAGAGAGGTGTGACGATCCGTGATGTAGTAGGAAGGAAAAGGAAGATTTTACACAGTTTTTAGATGCCAAACTGAAACGTGAGAATGGACACACAGCAGGATACAACCAGGTTATCATTACAATTCTAGGCAGAGAACTGGAAATGGCTTTAATCTTGATGAAGGTTTGTGG
Source organism: Crocodylus porosus (assembly GCF_001723895.1). NCBI lineage: Eukaryota > Metazoa > Chordata > Crocodylia > Crocodylidae > Crocodylus > Crocodylus porosus. Next base: position 866,502 of record NW_017728953.1, read on the forward strand.
AGGCCTGAGAGCCACTTTAGCAACAGTCTGACCAACGATTTCATTTCCATTCACCCCACCCCACAACTCAATTTTAGGGGTGTACCAATAAAGACTTTGGGCCAGTGCCGATGGCCGATTCTTAATGAGCCATTATTCATAGATTCATAGATGCTAGGGTCGGAAGGGACCTCAATAGATCATCAAGTCCGACCCCCTGCATAAGCAGGAAAGAGTGCTGGGCCTACATTACTCCAGCTAGATACACATCTAGCCTTCGCTTGAAGACCC
>NW_017728953.1:867691-870592 GCF_001723895.1 Crocodylus porosus
CCCGGGTCCTCCTTCCTCCCCTTCTTGAAAATGGGAACCACATTGGCCCTTTTCCAGTCCTCCGGGACTTGACCCGTGCGCCACGAGCGTTCAAATATTCCCGCCAGTGGCTCTGCAATGATGATGATTATTGGCTGATACGGATCTGACTGCCGATATGCAAGCCTGGCAGCTGGGAGAGCAGCGTCCGGCTGGTAAGTGCACTGGGGGAAGGGGCGGATCGAGCCCCCACGGTGAGGGAGGGAGCGGGGCTGGGGTGAGGACAGGCCTGCCCAGCCAGGGGGCAGGGGATGGAGCTGTGAGAGGCTCCCACCGCTGCGCGCACCCCCAGGGCAGGCATCTGGTTTCACGAGGGGTCTGCAGAAAGCCGGGGAGAGGAAGGGGACGTTCCTGAGCTCGGGGGAGAGGCGACGCACAGGGCTTTACCCAGGGAAACGAGGGCGTGGTAATTCCTCAGCATCTGGTCCCGGTAAAGCCCCTTGTCTCCGTCTCCCAGCAGCTCCCACTCCGTGCGGGAGAAGCGCAGCGCCACATCCTCGAAGGCCTCCGGGAGCTGCAGACACAAGCGGGGCGTATGGAGTCCCTCTGGCTCCAGGGGCCCTCCCCGCACGGGGCAGCCTGGGCATGGGGGTAAGGGCAGGCACCAGCCCAGTGCCCGCCCGGGGCTAGGAAGCGACGCCCTGGGGGTGCACCCGCCCCCCGCGACACCTGCGGGGTCTTGCAGCCGGCCAGGAGCTGCTCCGGGCTCCCCCGTGGCGGAGGCCCGGGGCTGTGGGAGGGGGCCCCGCCGGTCCTACCTGAGCCAGGCCCGCGGCAGCCATCGCCGCGCCACCAACGGCCCACAGACACACGAGGGAGCCCGGCACGGCCCGGCACGGGCCACCTGACGTCACTTCCGCCCGGCCTGGACGCCTGCCCGAGGCCGGGCAGCGCGGCCGCGCTCTGACGTCACCGCGCAAGCCGGGCTTCCCGTGTGAGGGCGGGACAACCTCCGCGGTCGCTCTGGCGGCCCGGGAGGATCGCGAGTCTGTGGTCGCCCCGCGGCTGCGTTTAACCCGCTCCTGCCCGTGGGCCGCTTGTGCGCGCTTGTTTCTGCCCCTCCCCCCCGTGTCTACGTACGTGTGCGCGTGCATGCTCTGTCTGGCATCCGTGTGGGTGTGCGTACACTTGTTTCTGCCTCCCTCTGCATATGTGCCTCCGAGTGCGTGTGCATGTGTGCACCCGCGCATGTGCAATTCTGTGTGTGCGGCTTTCTGCCTTCACGTGTGTGCGCGTGAGCATGTGGGCCCGTGTGTCTGTGCATGTGGTCGCCCGCCTCTGAGCCTGTGCACGTGCAGTGGGTTTTGCCTCCCTGTGCAGGTGTGCATCAGAGCGCGTGTGCACACGCGCCTGTGCAATTCTGTGTGTGTGGCTTCCTGCCTTCACGTGTGTCTGTGTAGGGTGGCACGTCTGTGCACATGGGTATGCATGTGTTCACCTGTGTGCGTGTGCTTGGATATATGTGCGCACACGCACGTGTATGGTAGTGGGGGGGGAAGCAGACGGCTCCTTGCCCCAGGCTGCGGGACTACCGGCACTCTCCAGCAGCACCGACTGGAGACGCCTATTTTACACCCCAGGTCCAGCACGGCGGGAGCAGTGGGCTTTCCTCTGCCCGGCTTGGCCCGGCACCCGGCAGCAATGAACCACGTCTGCGGAGTCCGCACCTCCTCAGAGCCGGGGGCCGGAAAGGACCGCTGTCTTCAACTCCTACGTCCGGCACAAATGCAGGGTGCGCTTAACGCTCCAGCTCTCCTGGACTTTCTTCACGTGGTTGCATGCCTCCGACACAGGCTTCCTGCCAAGGACGCTCCCCTTCTGTGGTGGTGGGGGAGCATGCGTAGATTGGCAGAAGGCAGGACAGGGATATACTTTGGAGACTAACTCATGCAGGGAAGCTTAAGCTTTCACAGGCAGCAGCCAACTTCATCAGAAGACATGACTGCATCGATAAAGGAAACCATCTTCTAAAAAAACCCAGTGTGGTGAGAAGAGCTGTGCAGTGTTTTGTGGTCTCTTCAGGGGGGTTGACTAGAAATAGCAGTTATTATCTTATGGCGTAGGTGCCATACGGGGTACGGCAAGGCTCCACTCTCTCTTACATCTAATGAGTTATAAGTCGTTAGCAGTTGATTTTCTTCTGGCAGTCTTGTTACCACCACCCAGTCTTGTCCCAGCCACTGTCCTGCATTTTTGTGCAAGAGGTGCTGGCCAAGCGCACAGTTTTCATATGCAGCGGAGGGTAGTAAACAGGTTACCCAGAGAGGGGTAGGGCAGGAGCATGCAGGACCTTCTGCAGACGTTGCCGGGGCTTGGGAGCGTGGGTGCAGGAGGACATGTCACGTGCAAGTGCCTGAGAGGACAGATCCTCTAAGGAAAGGGAAGGCAGCGGGGCTGAGCTGGGAGTGGGTGTGCAACAGCTAGGCCCGATTGAATGTTACGCTGACTCACTGGGGTGGAAAACAGAGCGGTAACCCGAGGTCTTGGGGTCAGGGCAAGTGTGCAATGAACGGCTGCTGTGCCCATTCACAGGAGTGGGGTGGGTAGCAGCCCTTCTGCAGGGGCACTGTGGCTTAGTTGGTTAAAGCACCTGCCTAGTAAGCAGGGGATCCTGGGTTCAAGTCCTAGCAGTGCCTCTTTTTTCACCTCTCACCAGAAAGCAAACATTCCCAGCATCGGAAAGTGGTTGGACCTAGACCCAGTACTGAATGTCTTGGCTTGTTCCCCTCCCACCCGGGACATGCTTTACTAGCCAGCGTGTCTCTGTGGCGCTCCTGCTGTCCCAGCCCGCAGGGCACGAGCCCTTAGCAGAAGTGCAGCGAGGGCTGGGACCTGGGTGCTGCCGTGGGCAGGTAGGGACGT
>NW_017728953.1:870692-879169 GCF_001723895.1 Crocodylus porosus
TACCAGGGGGATGTGTGGCCTGTGGGTGGGTTTGTGGAGGGGCTCTAGTTGGGGCTGCTGCATGCCTGCCCCCCCACCCCCCAAAGCTTGTCTCCAGCTTCAGCTGCTTACCCCGGCTAGTCCTGACTTCAGCTACAGCTACTGGTTCCAGTTCTGATACCAGACCCCTATGAGGGCTGAAAGGGACTTTGGGAGGTCACCTAGTCCAGCCCCCTGCTCCAAGCAGGACCAGCCCCAACTACATCGTCCCAGCCCAGGCTTTGTCTTAAAAACCTCCAAGGATGGTGATCCCACAACCTCTCTGGGTAACCTGCTCCAGTGTTTTACTACCCCCCTAGTGAGAAAATATCCAACCTCAACTGCCCTTGCTGCAGCTTGAGCCCATTGCTCCTTGCTCTGTCATCTGCCCCCACTGAGGACAGTCCAGCTCCATCCTCTTTCAAACCCCCTTGCAGGGAATTGAAGGCTGCTATGAAATCCCATCTCAGCCTTCTCCTCTCCAGACTAAATAAGCCCAGTTCCCTCAGCCTTGTACTGGGCAAAGTTAGTTATGAGAAGGCTTTTAGCCATAGGCCAGGCCTTCCCGGGACTAAGCAATACAACTGAACAAAACATCTTTTGACGCATTGGAGGAAGTAAGTGCTGTAACTGGAGCACTAGAGGTGAGGAATGTGTATGCTATACACAAGGAAAGATAACCAAAAGTAGGATGGGAGTGGTGCACCACATAAGGAGCGCTTGGCGCAGCGCCAGGGGATTGGGCAATTTGGGATGAGGAAGTTACAAAAGTAATGAACCCCCAGCAAGAAAGCGTGTGTTCATGCTGTATCTCTGGGGAGACGGGCAGCCACGGACTTCTTGCCTGAGTAGCTGAAAAGCCAGAAACAAACATCCCACACACCCAGCGAAGGGCCTGAGGCTGGCAACCCCAACGTCACTGCAGTAACTTCCCAAGGAGCCAGTTGCCAGGTCGTAATACTCTGCGCCATCTTCCAGGGTGTTGATGAACAAAGCTTTGAACAAAAACGACCTGAGGACTGACCCCTGGGGCGCTCTACTTGATATCGGCTGCCCACTGGACATTGAGCCACTGATGTTCCAGCTAGTTTCCCATCCAATTTACATCCCACCCAAACTTCCTTAGCTTGCCTTGAGTGTTGTAGGAGACGGTATCAAAAGCCTTGCTAAAGTCAAGGCTATATACCACATGCACTGGTCTCCCCAGAGCCAGTCATCTCATCATAAAAGGCAATCAGGTTGGTCAGGCACGGGGAGTCATCCATGCTGACTTTTCCTAATCACCTTTCCACCTCCAAGTGTGGAGCCCTTGAAGACCTGCTCCATGATTTTTCCAGGGACACAGGTGAGGCCAACTGGCCTGTAGTTCCCTGGATTCTCCTTTTTTCCTTCCTTGAATATGGGCACTGTTTGCCCTTTTCCAATCATCCGGGACCTCTTCTGATCACCATGAGTTTTCAGAAGTGACATCCAGTGGCTCTGCAATCTCATCAGCCCCCTTAGGTGCATACAGCATGTGAAACAAGGGCCAAGAGTGCAGTACAACAGTCGTGATGTGTAGGACCACAACTGAACACGTAGCTGGGAATTGAACCCAGGTCTCCTACACAGCAAGCAAGAATGCTACCATTGAGCCACCAATGCTTAGGTCTGGGGTGGGGGGTGCAAGACTCATTTCCATACTGGAAGTCAGGGGTTACAACACCCTTGCAGAGGCATGGCCCTTGGGCCTAGCCCTCCTCCCCCGCTGACCTGGACTCTTCAAAGGTCTGGCTGTGCTGACCCAGGCCTCTGCCAGCACCAGTCCAGCTGACCACCATGCTGGCTGGCACTGGGAACATGGCCTTGATGCACTTCCCTGGGGGTGGCACTCCCATCCTTTAGGAAAGAAAGGTCCCCAGATGAACAGAGACAGTCAGAGTGCACTGTTGGGATCGCGGAGGCAGCAGGTGGTGTGACCCACAGACTTGGGTCTCAGCACAAAGCCCCCCTGGGCCCTCCTTTCTTCCCCTGCCCACGCCCTGCCCCACCGCCTTGCTCGGCCAACACCGGGTGTATCTCGGGAGCAACTCCTCTCTCTCTCAAGCCCTCGCTCCGACTTGTCTCCAGGAGGAAGGGACCCCGGGTCCCAAGCTCAGGAGGGGGATCAGCGCAGGGAAGGTTGCGGGTGAACCGCTCGGCCCAGGACTGAGAGCGAGAAGATCGAAGGTGCTGACCTTTTCTGGTGACACCCCTCTTCTCATCTCCCCAAGGATCCCCCGCCACGCTGGAGGGCAAATTCCCTCTGGGCACAGAAATGTGCCCTGGGTACTGTCCCCGCCTTCATGCGTCTTGAGCATGTTTCCTCCCACTGCTGCCTCTCCCAGTCCCTGGCTCCCCAAGTGACACGTTTGCCTTGTCCCCCCGTCCCCATGCATGTGAAGGTTGAGGATGTGTCCACAGACGAGATGGTGCCCATTGGGGCATTGTGGGAATATCTTAAACCCCAGCTGGACCAGTCACAACCCTGCCCTGCGGCCATGCCCCTGAAGGAGGCAGGATGGGAGGAAACCCCAGAGCCATTGGGGTCCCCACCTGCCCAGCGATGGTCGGGGTCTGTGTTGGTCCCAGGGCCCTGTTTGCCGGGGCCCCCTCTGCCCCATGACAACAGACACACACAGGAAGCCCACAGGAGCATGAGGAGCCCCAGGCCCGGCTGTGCACGACGCGGGTCCGAGCCCTACGCCCTGCCATGCAGGCAGACCCGGCGGGGGGCACGAGCAGGGAGGCACCATCAGGGGTTTGGAGAGCCGTGGGTTTTTTGCTTTAAATACAATGACTTTATTTACAAAAGGCAGCAGCAGAACTGGAGGGAACCAGTGCACGGACGTACCGCTCGGCGCGCCACCCGGCTGCAGCGCGGAGGAAGGGGGGTATGCCGGGTTTTCCCTGAGGGTGACAGCCGCCAGCCTCTGGCTGCGCAGGGGTGAGAGCCGTGCCGCTCCGCACCCCTCCAGCGGCTGGTTCAAGTCCAGAGCCCCCCACGCTTTGGGGTGCAGAGGTTTGTACAGTTTAACTCCAGCTCCCAGCCCCTGTTGGGGCAGGGGGAAGAATTGTTCCCTCTTCCTCCATGAAGGAGGGTGCTAATGCCCAGGCTCTGCCTGAGAGCCAGGTTGAGTCGTGCCAGATGCACCCTGTGGCTGGGAGGCACCCCTCCACAGCCTCACCTTTGGGTGGGGGCGGGGGTCGCACCGCTTCTTCTCCACGGTGGGGGCGCACGCAAGGCCCACCCTGCACCATGTGGGGGTTGACACCAATCCACAACCCCCTTAGGGTTGCACCCGTCTCCATCGCGGTGGGCGCCAGCGCCACGCCCCACCCCACAAGCCATTGACCTCCACCCTGCAGGGGGGCACCGGCCTGTAGGGGGGTCCCATGTGTCCCAGCTGGGGGGCCGGAGCTGCCCCCCTTCTGTGGGGCTCAGATCCGGGTGGAGCGGATGATGTGGGAGACGGAGACGACCTCCACCACGGGCTCCGGTCCCTTTCGCCTGGCCCTGGGGACAAGACATGGCAGCACAGCGTTAAAGAGGGGGGAGCCCAGGGTTTAAAGGGGAAGGGAGAATTAAAGGTGAACAGCACCCTGAGCTCACTGGGGTGGAGAGAGGAAGGCGGCCAAACTACCTTAAGGGGAAGGAGGGGCATTTTTAAAGGGAAGTAGGAGGCCAGATTTAAAAGGGGCGGAGCACCCCTATTTAAAGGGAAGGAGAGGCACTTAAGGCAGGAGGGACAGACTCTTATTAAAGACAAGAAGGAGTCTCTGACTTAAAGTGAGAGAGCCAGAGTTAAAGGGGAGGAGAGGTGTTAAAGGGGAGGAGAAAGATACAGGGAAGGTATCCTGATTTAAAGGGGAAGGGCAACTTAAAGGGAAGGGGAGGTGTTAAAGGGGAGGAGAAAGTCATTTTAAAGGGGAAGGCAGCCAGGGAGAGAGAGAGGCCTGGGCCCAGCCTCTCCCCCACCTCACCTCTCCTCCACCTGCTCGATGGTGTCCATCAGCGGGACATCCCGCATCTCAGGCAGGAAGCAGGCAGCTGCGCCGGCCAGGACGGGTGTCACCCCGAAGACAAGAGGTGGCAGGACCGGGTGGTACTGGCCACCCACCAGCACCAGTGGAGCCACCATACCCCCGAGGCGGGCCACCACAGTCATGAGCCCTGTGCCCGTCTGCCTGCAGGAGGGACACAAGGCTCAGAGGCAGCTGCTTCTGGTGGGGTGCAATCAGGGCTAGGCATACAAGGCCTCTCACTGGGAGGCAGCTGATTCTGGGGGAGGGCATCGGGGCTGGGGTCACAGGGGCTCTTGCTGGGATACAGCCAGTTCTGGAGTGGGCACTGGGGTTGGGAATACAGGTCTGTGCTGCAGCTGGCTCTGGGGTGAGGCTATGCCAGTGGCTGAGTGTAACAGATGCAGCCACCTCTGGGGTGGGACAGTGGGGGCTGCAGATACCAAGCCAGGCATCGGGATGCAGCCACCTCTGGGGTAGGATGTGTCAGCAGCTGAGCGTAACAGATGCAGCTGGTGCTGGGGGGGGCATTGGGGCCCCTCACTTGGATGTGGCTGGACCTGGGGAGGCCCTGGGGGGTATTGGCCTCACCTGACAACGGTGGGGAAGAGCTCTCCCCCATAGAGGTAGGAGCAGACAGACGCTGCCGCCAGGAAGCCTTTTCCCAGCACCACGAGGACTAGCCGGACCATCAGCATCTCTGGAGTGGGGGAGGAGGCGGAAAGAAACCATAAGGAGGAGAGGAATCGCTGTACTGCAGAGGGGAAACTGAGGCACGGGGAGGGGTGCGTGGTGGTCTGCAGGTGGGAGAGGGCCCAGGTGTCCGTGCTGCCAGCTCAGCGCCTGCTCGAACCTGCCCATTCCCCATTCCCTTCCCAGAGCTGGAGGGGAGCCGGGTGTCCGCACGTGCAGCCCCCACTTCTCTAACCCTTTACCCCCACTCCCCGCCCAGGTCCAGAGGGCACCCAGGCATCGGGCCCCGCTGCAGGACCCCCACACCTGGCAGGGCACCCGGGCATCCCCAGGCTCACCGGCAGGCAGGGGGGTGCTGGCCAGCAAGCAGGCACCAGCCACGCTGAGGGAAAGGGCCTGGACAGGCCGGCGGCCGCAGCGGTTCAGGGCCAGGGCACAGGCCGCCTTGGCCCCCAAGTCCACGGCCCCGAAGCAGAGCTGCACCAGGAAGACGTCGAGGCCGAAGGACCCCAAGTCCATGGACAACCCAAAGTAAGCCAGGTTGGTGGAGAAGCTGCGGGATGAGAGGACACGGGGGCGGGGGGCAGGGGCCAGGTTACGAGGGTGTGAGGGTCAGTGGGTGGGCGAGGGTAAGGATGGGGGTCGGGGTCAGCACAGAGCCGTCCGTCTGTCCATCTCAGAGCGGGCGGCGCGTGGACAGGTGGCAGGACGAAGAGCTGAAAGTCTCCATCCATCCATCCATCCAGGCGACAGACACAGATGGAGCTGCCATTTCTGTGCCCCCCCCCGCCCCCGTCTGTCCGTCCTTCCTACCTGACACACATGAGGCAGCAGGAGATGCGGCGCAGAGCCGGGGAGAGGAACAGCCCCAGCCAGGACCCGGTGCTTCGCCCCGTGGAGCTGCAGCTTCCCTCCTGCACCAGCACCTGGGGGGGCAATGTGGGGGATCAGGAGCAGGGGAAGACCCCTTTTCTCAACCCCCCAAGCCCCTCCCCACCCAGACAACCCAAGCAACTCGGCTTCCAGCCCCACTTCCCCCCAGGGCACCCAGGCATCTGGGCTCTCGCCCCCCTGCTTGAACCCCCCAGACAAGCCAGGCGTCCAGTCCAGGCTCCCAGCCCCCTCCCCTCCCAGAGAAGCCAGGAGTCCTGGACCCCCGCCCCCCCCGCTCACCTCCAGGCTCAGCCCCTCCCCTGCCGCGGTTCTGCCATTGACGCGGGCGACCCGCTGCAGGTTCCTCAGCGCCTCCTTGGTCCGGCCCTGGACCAGCAGCCAGCGCGCAGACTCAGGCACCCACCTGGCGGAAGGGGGGGCCTTAGGGGAGGGCAGCGGGGAGGGAGCCTAATGGCTCTGGGAGTCGCTGATGCAGGCGCATGGGGTAAACTGAGGCTCGGGGGCTGCAGAGGGGCAGGGTTGGATTTGGTTTCGGAGAGAGCCCAGGGGTCCGGGCTCCCCAGCCCGCCCTCTGCTCCCAGAGCCAGATGGAAACCAGGTGTCCCGGCTCCCAGCCCCCCCACCCCCTGCTCCGTCCCCAGCTGCCAGTCCCCCCCAGAGACCTCCGGGCTCCCACCGCGGACGAAACGCATGCACCCCGGCTTCCGAATAGGGAGGCAAGCACGGCATCCCAGGACTGGACCCGAAGCGGGCGCGGGACCCAGGCACCCGTGGCACTCACCAGGCGCCGAGCAGGAAGGCCAGGAAGGGGGCAGAGATGGCCAGCTGCAAGTGGCGCCAGTCCTGCACGCCGTAGGCGAGGCCAGCCAGGACCATCTGCCCGGCCGTGCTGCAGTAGCTAAGCCAGGTCACCACGCCTGCGCGCGCCCCCCGCGGCACCCACTCCAGGCCTGGGGAGGACAGGGGTAGGGGGCTGAGACCCTGCATGCTCATGTCACGACAGGGCTCACCCTCTCCAGCCCCCTCCCAGCCTGGCTGGGCTGGACTGGAGCCCTTACGGGTCCCTGACCCCGGCTCCCCCACTCCAGCCAGTGCCACGGGAACGGAGCCGAACTGGGACTCCCTCCAGCCAGTGCCCCCAGGGCAGCGCCCAGATAGGGGTGCAAAGAGGGAGCAGCCCCCTACCCCTCCGCCCCAGCCAGTGGCACCAGGATAAGGCCCAGCTTTGCACCCACAAAGGAGACAGGCCTCTGCCCCCCTCCCCAGCCAGTGCCCCAAGGATGGGGGTCCTTGGGGAAACAGACCCCTGGATCTCCCACCCCAGCTAGCGTGCCTGGGTCAGGCCCAGGTCAGGGCCCACAGAGGACGACAGCCCCTGCCCTCCCCCCGCCTGGACTGGGGCCCGAAGAGGGCACAGCCCCCTGCTCCCTGCCTGATCCAGTGCTCCTAGGACTGGGCCAGCTCGGGGCCCATAGAGGGGTACAGACCACTGGCCCCCCCCCCAGCCAGTGCTCCCAGGATCAGGTCTGGATTGGGACCCATAGAAGGGACGTGCCCCTGCCCTCCTGACCCCAGCCCCTGCCCAAGCACCAGTGCCCCTGGGCAGGCAGCCCCCCAGCCCAGCCCATGCCCCCCCAGGATTGGGCCAGAATTGCACCCCGCCCCCCGGCTTACTGAGGCCGATGTAGTTGATCAGGAATCCGGCCAGGCCGATACCGCTCAGGGTCCGGCACACGCAGTAGGCGATGAAGTCAGGGGCCAGCGCTGCCCCCGTGCCTCCAGCCCCCACTGTCAGCAAGGAGGACAGCAGCACCCACCGGCGCCCCACCCTAGGGTAGAGGGGGCAGTCATGACCTGACCCAGCCCCCCATGTCCCACCCCAGAGTGAGCCACAGCCCCCCAGAGCCAGCCGCATCTCACTCCCACCCCCCACTCTAAAGCCAGCCGCACCTGCCTGTGTCACACCCCAGAGCCAGCCGCACCTCCCCACAACGGCCCACACCCTAGTCCCTCACCATCCCCGCCATTCCCTCCCTCCCTGCCTAGCCCCTGAGCCAGCCTCAGCCCCCCATGTCCCAGCCCAGAGCCAGCTACATCAGTCACGTTACACCCCAGGGCTAGCTGCATCTCACTAGTGTGTCCAACCCCAATCCCCGCATCCAGCCCCCTCCCCCACAAGGTCCCTCCCCAGAGTTAGCTGCACCCTCCCCTCATACAGCCCCCGGCAAGATGGGTCCGGCTGGCCTGAGAGGAAGGTGGGGGTGCAGTCTGAGGAGTCCCAGCTCTCCGGCACCCACCTGTCCGACAAGGTCCCGAAAATGAAGGCCCCCAGCAGGACGCCCGCCATGAAGAGGGTCTGGGCCAGTGCCGGCAGCGGTGCCCGCTCACACACCAGGTCCCACTGCCAGGGAGATGAATGGTGGGATGAATGGTTGCCCCAGCCCCTCTGCCCTCCCCCCTCCAGCCCCGGGGAAATCTGTGATCTAGGGAATGGGGGTCTCCTCCAGACTGGCCCAAGCCTCTCTCCCCACCCCTGTCCAGGCCCCTGCACCTTGGGGGGGGTCTCTAATCCAGGGGGGTTCCCCAGCCCCTGCCCCCTGCAGGTCTGTGACCCAGAGGGATTCCCCCTCTCCACTTCCATCCGGCCCTCTGCCCCTGGCGGGGGGTCTCTCCTCCAGCCCCCCCCCCTTGGGGGTCTCTAACCCAGGGTCCTCTCAGCCCCTGCCCCCCAGTACCTCAGTGATGATGGTAACATCCAAGGCCCGAGGCTGGTGGTGCCCCCTTTTCCAGGCAGGCGCCCCAGGGGGGTGGGCCGAGGCATTGAGGGGGGT
>NW_017728953.1:879629-906379 GCF_001723895.1 Crocodylus porosus
GGTGGGAAGCAGCATTTGGGGGTGTAGGCAGCCCCTCTTTCTGCACTGTGCCTTTAAGAGCAAGGGGGCTGAAAAGCGGGGTGGGGGGTACAGCGTGTCACCTCTCAGCCCCCTGCCCAGGTAACAGGGTTGTTTTGAACCCTCTGCCCTCCCCTGAATGGGAGGGGAAGGAACAGAGCTCTGACATCACTGCGACCTCATGGCAAGATAATCGTTAATCCTGCATTAGCACCCCCCCTTCCGCGGCCTGGTCACCTATTGTTGGAGTTTGCTCGCTGCCCCCCCAGCTTTCACATCCAGATTGGGCCCTTGCCCGGGGAGGTGCATTGCCCCCCTTGAAGGGCCAGGTGTCTGTCCCACCCTGGGGCCTGGGGCCTCGCCCCCGCACCCCACCTCCAGGGCCAGGTAGGTCCAGGTCTGAGACCCGCTGAGGGGAGAAGTGGGGATTCAAGTCCTGAATCTGTGCCAGTCCCCATGATCCTGGCACCATCTGGCCCTGGCCCAAGCACACGGTTGTGCATCCAGCTCCGGTGTTTTCCAGGAAAAGTAGGTGAGGGAAGACGGCAAAGGAGTCGCTGTGTTTAAAAGCATCACATCCCCTTCCGGAGCTGGAGAGGACCCAGCGTCCGGGCTTCCAGCCCTTCCCCTTGCTCTCAGGCCCCCGATCTCACTCCTCTCCCCAAGCCGGGGAGAACCCAGGCATCCAGGGTCACAGCTCCCTCCTGTCCAAGCCCCCAGCTCCCAGTTCGTCCAGCAATTATGCTCGAATTGCTGGACTAGAGAGTGGGGTTCAGCATTTTGTGGTTTACAGCTTGTTATGTGTCTTTATCATCCTAGCCATGCAGTGAGAAGACCATTGCATAGATAGAAAGGGGACACGTGCCCACGCGCGCACACACAGGACTGCACACTCAGAAACAACCCCGCACACAGCTACAGCCACACCCCCCAACACCCACTGAAACAGCCCACGTGCATGGCCGCCCACACTCACACCCCCGTGACGCCCCACACAGCTGGTCCACCACCTTCACAAACACACGTGCAGCATGTGTGTGAGTGGGTTTGTGCCGGTGTGTCTATGCAGTGTGCCTGTGGTGCCGCAGCCATGTATGTGTGCACATGTGTGACGCTACAATTGTGTGCAAGCGCACAGGTGGGTGGGATGTTTCAACGGGCATTTGCATTTGTGTGTGTGTGCATGTGGGTGGAGCGTGCAGTCACTTGGGTGTGCGTCTGTGTGTATACCTGTGAGGTACCCTCGACCATGTGACACTGATGCATGTGCCCTGTTTCTACACACACGCACACAACTAGCCGTGCCTGTGTGATGTGCTCCTTGGTGTAACAGGAAGCCAGGAGCCCCTGTTGCTTTAGGAGAGGAACCGCAGCATGTCCGCAGGTGCGGGAAGACAGCGCAGGAGACTGGGCAGCCGGGCTGCAAGCACTTACTGCACGAGACGCTGACGGCGCCGTAGCTCAGGACTCCTGCGCAGTAGCATTGTGCGGCAGGAAGCATGACGTAACGAGCTACTGCTCAAGCAGCGTCACCTGCCAGCCACTCGGCCACACTACAGCGCAGTAACTCTGGTCGCTGCACGGCACGTAGCACTTGTTTGCACAGGTTGCCTTTGCTTTATGCAGGTTCCGTATATGCAGATTTACTCTTACGCCATGACTCTTTTTATACCAAAAATTCGTTATAGGCGAGGTAAATTCACTCTCGTGCGATCGGTGTGGTGGCCGCCCGCAGCCAGCTGCTTTGTGCGGTGCGTTGTGGGAGTAACGCGCACCAAAATACAGTCTCCCGTGCAGGTCTGTGCTCCCCGCTGTAGTCGCCAGCCTCATTATGGTAACGTTCACCACCACCCTGTGCTCGCGTGCACTGTCTGCTGTTGGCGAGGACCAAAATTGTCTTGCTAAAGTGGGAGAAGTGGGTCTGGAGGCAGTACAGTCGAGGTCTCGGAACGTATCTCTATTTGTTGCATTGTAAAATGGGTTCCCTTTATGCAAAGTTGAGTTATGCGCCGTTTGCCAGGAATGCACGCACAGCATAAAGCGAGGGAAACTCATGCAAGTACTATGTGACTGCACGGTAAGGATGGCGCAGTCAGCGTCTCATGTAGACGCGGCCGCTGTGTGGCTAGCTGCCTAGCAAGAGGACGATAGGGCAGGGTCCTGGGTAGGCAGGAGGGGAATAATGGCAGCTTTGCCGGAGAAACAGCAGGAATGTGCACATTAATCTGACAAGAGCCCACAAGACGCACTCATGGGCCCAGAGGGACAGCTTTTCCAGCTCGAGGTCCCTCTGTGCAAAAAAAAAGTTTATTTTCTACCTACAGGCACTTTTTATCATCTTTAATTTTCCTTGAGCCTGAGTGCTTGCAGAAAAAGAGATTTTTTTTTTTTTTTTGCAATTTCCTAGTTGGTCTAGTAAATGGTATCATTTCTGAACCACTACATTTTCGCATTTCTTTTTGTCTCAGACTGACACAGATACCGAATACATCCTTAAACGACTCAAAAACATATTGAAGTCCTCTGAAAAAAGGGATACTCTGTGTATTTACAACGCCCTTATGAGAGTCCAGCTATGAAAAATTGCTCCCCCATTTGAACTTGGATCACTTGATTCAGGGTCCAGAGCGCGCGGCCTATTACACCATAGGACCACCATACCTGGCTCTTCCCAAGAGCACTGAGGAACGTAGTAGAAGTTGTCTGTCCACGTAGGCATGTCTACAGACTTCCCAGAGTGTCTCTGTGGAAGAGGTCCTCGTGCTGATGAGGCAGTATGGCAGAAAGGAGCAGGGCGAGGAGGAAAAGCTTAGACTAAGGTAAAGAAAGCTGGGCATATCCTGGGGACGTGGTCCAGGGTACAGGGAGCACTGGGGGCAAAGGAGGAGCATCCAGGGAGAAGCAACCATTGGTGTGTCAGACTCTTCTTGGCGCTGTTCTCAAGTATTTGTCAGGGCTGAGTCCAGATCTGACACCCCAAACCGTGCCTTGTAACCAACGTCCCAAGGTGTCCTATTCGGTCAGTCAGGCCCCTTCTCAGTTAATTAACTTCTAACCTCCGGGCCAATCAAGAGCTTGCAAAGGTAAGTTTCTCAACCGGACAAACCAAACAGGATCCAAGTGGCTAACAAATGTGACGTGATCAGAAGATGATGACCCTTCCCCATCTGCTTTGTTTGGACTTTAACCGTCAAGCTACCAGGAAAGCATGCCTTGGAGGCGCACAGCTGGGAGTATAAGAAAGGAATGGAGCGCGCCCCAAGAGAGAGGGTGAAATCGCTCACTGCGGCATCGCAACCCTAGGCCCCAGTGCTCGTCCTCGGTGACAGATCCACGCCTGGCGAAGGCTGTAAAGACTGAGACCGGTTCCTGCCTGTATTGGTGAGATGCGCAATTAACAGCTCAAATGTCCTGGACTTTGATAACAGCTCATTTATTTGAATATTGAGGCGTCTTTCTGTAATTGGGTTCAAAGCTTGCTTGTGGGCATAGTTAATAAAGTCTTTCTGCTGTTAATCGGATGTGGTGTCGTGTCAAATCCCTGAATACGCTAGGGGTAAGATCCCATCTAAATGTTAACGTGGCCATTTCCTTCCTCAGCTGGGCTTGGTAGTTGGTGCACGGGCTCGCACCCAGGCCTCTTGTCCCCGATCCACAGCTGGAAGCAGCAGGTTCAATTCTTCTCTCTTCTGCACTGGGAGTCAATGAGGAAAGAGGGCATCCTCCCTCCTCATCCGACGAGGAGATTGGTACTCTCTCCTTTCTCTCTGATGCTGCTGTAGTTTCACGGGCGGAGGAAATGGGCAGGGTTGATTCCAGGGTGAAGAAAGGAAGATAATCCCCCATCCCCAAAAGTCCTTATCCTTGCAGAAAAGAGCTGGGGCGAGGTAGAGAGGGAGGGCAGGGGCAGCAGAGTCTAAAGAGTGGGTTAAAAGCCCCAGCACCTGCAGCCTGTGGAGAATGGGGTGAAGGCTGATTCCTGCTCTTCAGCGTGCTGGGGAAGCCAGTTCCTTCAGCGTGACCCCAAATGGTAAGTTTGGGAGGGGTTCAGGGTGTCTTGTGCAGGGGGTGAGGCTCCTGTCCTTTCTCCCCCCAACACGTCCGCGGTGCTGATTTTACAGACAACTCCCACACCCGGAAAGCAAAAGCAGAAAGGACTTCAAGGTGTCCCTGAATCTCCCCTTTTGCTCTACTCTAGAGCGGTGACCACCCGTGAGCTGGGCGTGTAGGGTCCGTTTTGGGAGCTGCTCGTATCAGGCATCCGTCTGACTCGTCGTGTCCAGCGGAGTGGGTGCGTGTCACGAGAGCAGGACAGAACAAGGGACCAGCCGGTCCCAGTCAAGAGATGAGGACAAGCCACCGACCCGCAGCAAGCCCAGAGCAGCGCTCCGGGCCCCCCGGGCTGAGTGAGGCAATCAGGCCGGCCAGCCAGTCCCATGAAGCCCCAGGCAGCAGGTCCCACTGCCCTCAGCCCTAAACAGCCAAGTCCGGGCCGTGGTCTCCTTCTGGGCAAAGGCACAAGTTCTTGCTCCACAAGTTTCCCTGTCCATCTTCTGGTTTTGACTCCTGCCTTTGACTCTGGAAAGACCTCAGAAACCCCTTATTCTAGTTCCTTGCACATGACTCTGGTTTGACCCTTGGCTCTGGCTTTTGGCTTCTCATCCCAGGTAACCCTAGACTTACCTTGTCTCCAGCTTCAGCTCCTTACTCTGGCTGGTCCTGCCTTCATTGCCTGAAGCAGAGCAACTGGGGCCAGAGGAGAAGGAGCCACTGGAGGCAGGGGGAGCCAAGCAGCATGCTGGTTGGGGCCGGGGCTGGCAGGTGCAGGAGGGAGGCAGTGTTGGTTGCCCTGGGTGGGCCGGGAAGGGGGGCAATGCAGACTCCACCAGGACCTGCACTGCCCGGATGAGCTCTGCTGCACATACCCCGTGCTCCCTCTCTGGCCATCTCCCCATCCCCAGCCAGTTCCTGGGACCTAGTATGCAAGCAGCCCCCTGCCATATGCACATACCCATATGCACATAGATGCACCCATATACACACTTATGCATGGCAGGAACCCCTTCTTCCACTTCCAATGCCCATGCCTCACCTGGCTGACAGGTGGCCAAATATTTGATGTCAAGGAGGCCCCCATGTGCAAATGGGCTGCTCACAATGGCCCTCAATGGCAGAGGCCAGCCAGGAGTGAAAAAGCAGGTCCCACCCCATCCAGGGGTCAGGGATTGAGACAGCCTTGCTTTCTTCATCATGCACAGGCTCTTGGCTACCATGTCGCAGTTACCACCTGAACAGGTACTCCAACCCTGGGCCCTCAAATTACCATGGGTGGGCTCTTTCACAGAGATCTGCGGGCTGAGGCTTTCCTCCCTGCAGCCACAGCAGGCACGGGTGGGCCGCTTGCCGCTTGCCGCAGGCAGCCTGCCTTCCCCAAACCCTACCCAGGCCAAGCCATGGATGGCCTCTGCTGCCAGCCGCCCAGGCAGCTCTGGCGCAGCTCCCCCACATCTCCCTGCAGGCCAGGCAGTTTGCTCTCACGCCATGGAAGAGCATGGGTTCAGGCGACGGGCTCCCACCCAGCTGCGATGTGGCCCTGGTGACCCCCACCCCTCTCCCAACAGCCCTCTCCTGAGAGACGTCCCAGGCCAGGGCCTCTGCCACGCCAATGTCATCAGCACCCTTGGGTGCATCACATCCAGCCCCATGGACTTGTAGACATGCAGCTTTTTGCCTCCATTGGCTGCTCCCCTCCGCCCCACGCTCTGCTGCCAGGTGCGGTCTGTCTGGGGGCCGACCTTGCCAGCGCAGACTGAGGTGAAAAAGGCATTGAGCGCTTCAGCCTTTTCTGCATCACCTGTCACTAGGTTGCCTCCCCGATTAAGTAGAAGACCCACACTTCCCCTGGTCTTCCTCTTCTTGCTGACAGACTTGTAAAATCCCTTCTTGTTGCCCTTCGCCTCCCTTGCTAACCGCAACTCCAGTTGCACTTTGGCCTTCCTGACTTCATCCCTGCATGACCAAGCAATACTTTTTATACTCCTCCCTGGTTCTTTGTCCAACTTTCCACTTCTTATAAGGTTCTTTTGTGTGTTTTAGCTCACTGAAGGGTTCCCTGCTAAGCCACGCCGGTCTTGTGCCACACTTAATAGTCTTCCTGCACATCGGGATGGTGTGTTCCTGCACCCAGAGTTACGTTTCTTTAAAATACAACCAGCTCTCCTGCACTTCTTTCCCCCTTAGCCTGGCATCCCAGGGGATCCTGCTCATTAATTCCCTGAATGAGTCAAAGTCTGCTTTTCTGAAGGCCACGGTCCTTACTCCGCTCCTCCTCTTCCTCTTTTCCTCAGTTGACTGAACTCAATCACCTTGTGGTCGTTGCTACCCCAGTTGCCATTCATTTCTCCATTCCCCTTGAATGCTTGCCTGTTTGTGAGCAGCAGGTCCCGGAGAGCACGGCCCCTAGTTGGCTGCGCCAGCATTAGCACCAGGATGTTGTCCCCAACGCTCTCCAAAAGCTGCCTGCATTGCCTGCGCACTGCCGCTTTGCCCTCCCAGCAGACGTCAAGGGGCTTGAAGTCCCCCATCAGAGTATGTAAACTTCTGCTGCCTGCTTGAAGAAAGCCTCATCCACCTCATCCTCCTAGCCCAGCGGTCTATAGGAGACCCTCACCACAATGCCACCCTTGTGGCTCTCCCCTTTGACCCAAACCCAGAGACTATCAACAGTCTCCTTTTATCACTGTCCAATCCACAGCACGCTAATGAACACGAGAGCATATATCCTGTTTTCTCTTGGGCTGTGGCACTTTCCGGAGGCTGGGGACTCCATTCTTCACCCTGGAGTAGGAGCATCCCCTCCTTTGGCCCATGACTCCCACTGC
Source organism: Crocodylus porosus (assembly GCF_001723895.1). Taxonomy (NCBI): domain Eukaryota; kingdom Metazoa; phylum Chordata; order Crocodylia; family Crocodylidae; genus Crocodylus; species Crocodylus porosus. Next base: position 886,529 of record NW_017728953.1, read on the forward strand.
AGAGGACCAAGGCATTGGATACCTTTCTTCAAAGCAGGGATAGAAGACATTTGGGTTGGTTGCGGATCCATGCAAAGGATGACGGTTTTCAATGGACAAAAAAGGAAGAATGAAATTATCACCCTACGGCGCCCTAACATCAGGAAGGAGACTAGAAGGCCTGAGACGAACACAGTGCTTAGGCGCATCTACATGAGACGTTTACTGCGCAGTACACTCATTAGCTCCACAGGAAACATCTTGGCGTCTACACGTGCACCCCTCTTAAGGCACACAAAGCTAATAAACTCTGCAGCAGGGTCCTACCTGGAAATCCAAGTAGGACCTTGCTGCAGTTTTTTCATGCACAGCAGCCTGCCAGCGAGCTCCACACTAGCACCCTCATGCCCCAGCCAGCTCCTCTGGAGCATATTGAGCCCAGTCAGAACAGAAGTTTTTCCTTCTGTCTAGCCTAAACTTTTCCTTGACTAGCTTGTGCCCATTGGACCTCGTCCTCCCAAGGGGTGCCTTTCTAAAGTTTCTCCCCTAGGTCCTGATGTTCACCCCAACATACTTGTAGGTGGCTATCAAGTCACCTCTCTGTCTTCTTTTACTTAGACTGAACAAGCAGTGGGTGCATCTATATAAGACACTTTACTGCACATTAGACTAATCTAATGCACATTAAAATGTCACTGTCTACACGTGCACATCAATTACTGCACATCAAATTAGTTTAATGCACTGTTTGCTAGTACCAATACACACAGGTACTAGCAAAACAGTGCATTAACTGCAGATGTAGCTAAGGAGTTCTCTCCCATTTCTATAAAGTCGGTGTATAGCTGAGATCTTCCCACTGGCACTGGAAGTGGGAGGCGAACTATGCATTACCTCGGTCAGGGTACCACGTTCATGGTTTTACCCAGCCAGTAGGAAAACCACCTCAGTAGTTACAGTATTTCCCCTGCTGTCTTTGCAGGGGCTTAAGCGCAGGTTCGACACACACTTGGCTGGACTGGTTTAGCTGGGATAATTGTTCCTGTCTTTAGCAGGGATGGCACGAGTTGTGATATCCCGAGGGCCCTTCTAGCTCTTCTGTTCTGTGATCTAAGGATTCTTTGAATTAAACCTGACGTGCGAAAAGTTGTGGCTGAGAAGCAGCTCCATGTATTGGCAACCCCAGCGGCCTCGGAGCCCCTCTGTGATCTCTGGCCTCACCTTTTTCAAGCCCTCTTCCAAGCAGCCTGTGGCACTCTGGAAACACCCACCCCAGGGGAACACTGAGCAGCATCTTTACCCTCTTCCTTCCTCTCCCTTTGCCTGTGTGTGACCTTTGTCTGCTGTGCTGTTCCCCTGCTTGCAGCAAAGGCCGGAAGTGGGGTCTGCAGCTTATCTCATTTCGGGTAAGAGCCAGGCACTTGCGAAAACACTTTGAAGTGACAATACTTCCTTTCCCAGCCTGTAGACATGGGGCTGAATCTTTGCATTGGGTGAAGGCAAGGCTCTGATGGCAGGAAGTTTTCAGCATCTGAGCAGCTGCCTGGTTTGGTGCTAGAGAGTCAACTGGAGTGAGGAAGCTAAAGAGCCCCTTGGGAGCGGGCAGAAGCCACAAGTTCCCCTCTGCTCTTGGTCCGGCTGAACCGGCTCCATCGTGGCCCCATCCTTTATGCTCAGGGATGCCAGCAAGGGGGTAGGGCTCTGCCAGGGTCAGCTGAGCTCTGTTTGCCCCTTCTTTGCAGTTTCGATTTCCTGCCAGTGGGGCTACAAAACCCGTTGAACAGCAAAGGAAACCACAGACCAGAAGTGGGAGAGAGCTGGCCCAGTCCTGACAGATGCTGCGTCATGACCATGGGTGCAGCCCCTCCTGCCTCACCCAGCAGTTGCCTCCCTAATGCTTTTAGGGATTCAGAGCTTGCAGGCACTCCCCCTTGGTGTGGGGTGGCTATGACTGGGGACATCATCTATGCCGATATCCACGTCCCTGCAGAGTCGCCCACTGTTCATCAGGCCCCTGCGTCCCATGGTGAGTGAGTCAGGGTGAGGTCCTGTGCTATGAATGCCCGCTTCTTATATTGTTAACTGTGGGAAGGGGGCTGCCACTTCAGGGCACGGCCAGTGAGTTTGACATGATAGGGAAAGGATCTCATTAACTCCTGGGTGAGACGTGCTGGCAAGTGGTGACATGCTCTGCCCCTGAACCTGAAGCTGCCCACCTTGTACAGTCTGCCTTGGTGCCTTTTGTTCATGCTGTGCTGGGGGAGGGAGGCTGGTCCAGCTGATCTGTCTGCAGAGTGGGCAGGGTCCCAGGGGGTGCGAGGCTGACCAGGAGCAAATTGCTTCCAGTCCAGGTCTACATGTGCTTTTCAGCTCATTAGTTAATGCACTTTTTTTTCTGGTACCTGTATGTATTAGTACTAGTAAACAGCGTGTTAGACTAATTTAATGGGCAGTAATTGATGTGCACGTGTAGACGGTGATGTTTTAATGTGCATTAGGTTAGTCTAATGTGCAGTAAAGTGTCTCATGTAGATGCATCCACCATTTGTTTAGTCTGAGTAAAAGAAGACAGAGGGGTGACTTTGACTCCTTGGCAATGATGGCCCATGGGCACCTCACCCCCACCCTAAAGAAGCGGACACTGATTGACACCAGCTGGAGGCCTGGACTATTCAGGGAATGGAGCAAGGGATGTTTGGTATCAGGCAGGAGATCTGGTCCAGAGACTTCCCACAGTCTGCTTGCCCTCAGCCCAGTGGAGCCAGGGCTGATTCACACCAGGTGAGGTCTGGACCCAAAAGTGAGGGCTGGCTCCCCTCAGCTGGGGGTCATCCCAGCCTTTGCCTGTCAAATGGTAGAAACGAGGAGGACCTTAGGAATGAGAAGGGCCACAGCAGTCACTTCTTAGAGGGAAATAGTTGAACATTAAATACCCCAGGAGCCTTGGAGTGCAGGATGTCGATGTGCCATGAAGGGAGAGGGTCATGTTCCTAGCTCCTTATCCAAGAGCCCTTTTTTGGTCAGCACGAGTCCTTTTACATAATGGCTTAGGCCACAGGTGGGCACAATACAGGCCATGGGCCAGGTCCGGCCCACTGAGGGATTTTTGTCTGGCTCACAATGGGTCCCTCAGTTATGCCAGGTCCATCCCATCCCAGTTTCCACGTGGCTGGGAGATGGCTACCCCTAGAGCCGGCACGGCTCTGCCTGCCCTCTTGGAGACCGACTGGGACCTGTGCCCCCTGCCCTTAGAGAATTTCTAGGATACCTGTTCATTCTGGCAGTCTATACATGCAGATGAAACCTGGCCCACTAACTGCAGTGGATAATGATCCAGATCTTCTGTTTAGGTGCAAGCCTCCAAGTGAAATCAGTGACTTATGGAGACTGGACAAAGAACCCTTTTACACCAATGTAATCAGCCCTCACCTTGGTGAAAGAGGAGTGGATAGGTGATGGACACAGAAGTCATTTACTTACATCTTGTATAGCATTATCCCAGGAAAAATCAGGGATTAAACTGCATGGTGTTAGTGACACCGGTATAAGACTCATCTGTTCAAAGCTTACCCCAGGGTACCATTCTGCTCAAGGCAAACAGGCTATTTCCTGCTCCCCCACCACTGTGGCAAGGCACAGAAATAACCACCAACTTTATGAGCTACCCTGAGTTGGCTGCTTCTCTCCCTTCCATATCCTGGTGTAATTAGCATTGGTCCACAATTACACCAGTGTAAGTGTGTCATCTATCCACCTCTTGGACACCTCACTAGTTTGGAAACTCTGACCCTGCATATCTGCATAGCCCGCATTTACCCCCAGTGCTGGCTGATTTTCTCCCGGGTTAGTTGACCCAAGTGAGAAAGGGAAAAACGTGATTTGAACCAGTGTTGAAAGCTGACCTTCCTTTTCAGTGGCTGAAGAGTTTAATGGGTTAATGCAGAGGAGGGAAGTGCTTTCAGATCAGACTGCCATGCTTTGGCTAGGTGATCAAATGAATTCCTAGGAATGACCTACTCAGGTCTGACGTCTTTTCAACTAGTCCCAGTATCCCACTAGCCTGTGATGAATGGATTTGATGAGATCATGGGTCTGGGCACACAGATGCCTTAAGACAGGTGCAGGCAATCAGGACTTGTAGAAGAGATGATATCTTTTATTATACCGACAAAATTTTTTGCAAAAAAAATTTCTTTAATTGCAAGCTTTTGAGCACAAACTCCCTTCATCAGGCATCAGAGAAAAGATTGCACAAGTTCTCCTGGGTAGAAATGAAAGTTCATATTTCATAGGATTTCACAGAGGAGTCAATAGATGGAAAACTCCTCTAGGCAGGCAGGTCACTTAAGACAGGTGCCACTTTTATCCAACTGTGCGCCAGTGTAAGCTGCACCAGTTTCCAGGTTAACTCCTGTGGTTGCGCTGTTAGAGATTATCGCCGCTATATGGAGGGAGAGCTGGCAGTAGCCTATTTGCATTGAGCAGACAGCTACCTGGAGCGGGGCAGGTACAAGACACCTGGATTGGCTGCACTTACACCAATGTAGCTTTAGTGCTGAGTTTTTCCAGGTAACTCTGCACTGAGTTTTAACAAGTTACCCCAGTGTAGGGCTACATCATAAGTCTGCTCCTTGCTTACAATGGTATAGAGGTGGGTTATGCTGGTGTGTGTCCTGGCCCAAACACCCACTGAAGAAATAAGCATTTTAGCTGGAGGAAGTGCCTCACAAAATGCTTCATCTTGCAGATGTCCATCCACCTCCCAGCCGATGTAGGCTCCTTCTGACAGTGGCTTTGGCTGGCAACCTTCTCCTGGCACTGGTGGTGACAGTGCTGAGTGTGAAAGGTGAGTCAGTCAAGGTGATCTACCTGTTTGCACTGGAGTGGATCCGGCTCTGTCCCTGCACAGCCCCACCTTGATTCTGCTCCGTGCACAGCAAATGCACCTCAGCCCTGCCAAGGTGTGGTGTAACACGGCCAACATTCAGATGAAGCTGGAGTTGGGACATTCAGGTGACCCAAAGGAAGGGAACTTCATCTTGCCAAACACTGCTTCCCCTCTGGCCTGAGTTGTTAGCAAGGTTGTTTCCAGCTAGGAGGAAAAATCAATGATGCCAGCCAGGTGGCTTCTCCCTGTTCTCATGTTTACAACCCCTTTCCTCAGAGTCTCATGCCCCTGGACTCGGCAGAAGCCAACAGCAGCCAGCACGCTTCTCCAAAATCCCCAGTCTGCCCTTTCGGTGAGCTCTGTACCCAAGAAGCCCCGTCTCTCTGCTTGCCCACCAAGGTACAAAGGAAAAGGTGGAATGGATCTGAGCATCCATAATGAAGGATGGTCTTAATTTCTTCCTCCCTGTGTCTCTTCCCAGTTCCTCCCAACATCTCTGTCCACTCCAGAGTCCATTTGTTGCAGCCTTACCCTCCCCTCTGCCCTGCAGCTCGAACCCCCAATGAGCAATGTTCACAGGGATGTGCTGCCCTTTGTGGGTTAGTACCTGCTCTGAAGGGGAAATGCCTGACCCAGAAATGTACCCACCTTGTATTGCTTTGGATACCAACAGCTCGTTGGTTAACATCTCCTGGCCCAACGTGTGGTCCCTTGTTCCTGACGCAGAACCCTTGGCTTCCTCCTGGGGAAAACTTGGGCGCAGGTTTCCCATCCAAAGAGGACTGAGGGGCCATTAAGCCACCCTGCAGGCAGTTGTTCTGCAGGAATGTCAAGGGGCAAGAGGTTAGACAAGCTTTTGGGCACAAAGTGCCGTTCCTCTGGTCTGGAAAAGAAGAAGATGCAGCTTGAACCTAATACCAAACACCAGATGAAACAATGTCCTGTCTGTAAGTCCATATGCAAGTAAAGACGACCTGCTTGAAGGAGCGGAGGAGAGCTGTAAAGCAGGAGCCAAGAGACCTCATCAGGAGTAGCTTAAACACAAGCTTGTGCAGTAGAAAGGAAACTTCGTAGAAGAGCAAGACCGTTCCAGAGGAAAAGGTCATTGCTACCTGTGGACTGAAGAGCGATGGACAGAGGTGCCAGGTAGGTAGTAATGAGCCATAAACGATCTGGACACTGGTGTCAGAAGTGGACTGGCCAAGTTCGCTGACAACACCAAACTTTGGGGAAGCGTGTCCACACTTGAGGATGGGCTGGTGATCCAGGCCGACCTCAACAGGCTTGCAAGGTGGGTGCATAAAAACCTGATGGCATTCAATACGGAGAAATGCAAGGTGCTCCATCTCAGGAATAAAAACCTGCATCACACTTATAGGCCCGGCAGTGCTACGCTTGTTAGCGCCGTGACCGAAAGGGACTTGGGGGTCATGATTGACCACAAGATGAACACAAGCCACCAATGCGATACCACAGCCAGCAAAGCAAACAAAACTCTGGCTTGCATCTACTGATGCATCTTTAGCAAGACCCAGGAGGTCACCCTCCTGCTGTACTCAGCCTTGGTGGGGCCGCAGCTGGAGCACTGCATCCAATTCTGGCCTCTGCAATTCAGGAAGGACGTGGAGAAGCTTGAGAGAGTGCAGAGGAGAGCCACGCGCATGATCAGAGGGTAAGACAGGGGTGGGGAATATGCAGCCCTGGGGCTGGATGTGGCCCACCAGGCCATTCTATCAGGCCCGCGAGGCCCCTAAAAATTTGAGAAAATTAATATTAATCTGCCCTGGGCTGCCTGTCATACGGCCCTCGATGGCTTGCCAAAACTCAGTAAGCGGCCCTCCGCCCAAAATAATTGCCCATTCCTGGGGTAAGAGAATAAGCCTTACAAAGAGAGGCTGAGAGCCATGGGACTTTTCAGCCTGGAGAAGTGCAGGCTGGTGGCAACCTATGAATACATCAGGGGTGTGCATCCGGATCTGGGGCAACACCTGCTCAGCAGGGCAACCCAAGGCATGACAAGGTCCAGTTGTCACAAACTCCTGCAAGACCATTTCAGGCTGGACATAAGGAAAAACTTCTTTACTGTCCGAGCCCCGCAGGCCTGGAACGGACTCCCCCAGAGGTGGGACACGCACCTATTTTAGACACTTTTAAGAATCAGCTGGATGCTTATCTTGCTGGGATCCTGTGACCCCAGCTGATTTCCTGCCCCTGGGACAGGGGGCTGGACTCGATGATCCCCCGAGGTCCCTTCCAGCCCGAATGTCTGTGAAATCTATCAAATCTATAAAGTCACAGACAATGGCTTCCTGGCTTGTTACAGCCTGCCCGCTATCTCTGCTAATCACCCAGGGCATCCTTGCCTTTCACATCGCGCACTTTTACACATGCTCCGGGGGCCCGGGGGGGAAGGGTGGGATGCTTTAATTAGAGCACCCCTGGAGTCGCTCTAACTAAAGCCCCTGGAACATCTCGTGTATCACCCTCCCCATGCTTCAGAATGGAAGCGGATGTGCTTTATCTAAAGCTTCTTGAACAAGGCTTCGGTAAAGCACCCCGTGGCCATGCTGAAGCGAAGGGATGCTGAGATGTGACTGCTGGAGCAAGGTAATTACCGCGCTCCAGTGCACTGGCGCTCCAGGGCATCAGAACAGCCTCTCGGCTGGTGTACAAACGCCTCCTGCTCCTGGACCGTGATGGCCATCGCCACAATGCAAACGTGTGTGACATTGGCTCCTCTTGCCATAGCAGTAGAAATGATCCTCGCTCCCCAGCCTGCTCTTCTGAAGTTTTGCAGGGTCCCTCTCAGGAGGCAGCAGGTGATGCCACCCCCTCAACAGTCCCCGGGAGTGGCAGCGTCACTGGGGCACTCAGTGGATGTGGGTGCAGTCCTGGCCTCAAGGATTTGGTGTCTCGCCTGCAGAGGAGCCTGTGCGCCCCCAACCAGCTCCGCTCATCAGGTACTTGTGTTCTTGTGTGCCACCAAGGAAGGCAGGGCCTGTGTGAAAGAGGAGAGTGCTTGTCCTCCTTGTCTCCCCGTTCCAAACAGCAGCTGGTGGGAGGATAATAGGCGGTACCAGTCTTCCCCGTGCAAGGGCAGGTGCCGTCTGTGCACAGTCCTGCTGGCAGACAAGGTTCTTTGGGTAATGCCACTGATATCGTGAGTGCAGAGATACTGGGAGTGGTGGGAAATAACTCACCACTGCTTAGGAGCTGGTTCCCATTGCTGACGGGAGCCCAGGACGTTTCCTTCTCAGGGGGAATGTCTCCACTGTTTTATTTAGAATAAAAAGGTTATTTGAATGTCTCATCACATAGCGTTTTGTAAAAGATATTCGTTCTGGAATTTGTCCAAAGGGGAAATGGTAAAATTCCGTGTTGAAATATTGAGATTTTGCACTGAAAATTTAGATTTTTTTTTTCCATTTTTAGATCATCAGTATAGTATTTGTACAGTCATTGAAAGCAGGGTCATAACAATGGTGTGCATTTTCACTATTCCCATCAGCATATTATCTGATGTAATAGTTGAAAAATTGATTGTTGTTACTTTATTTCTAACGTCCTTCGGTGCGGCTCCTGCCCATTCCCAGTTGAAATAGCCGATCTGCTTTTCTAGATCAAAGTCCTTCCTCGTGAAACAGTTGACACTGGGCGAGGTTTTGTGTTCCCAAATCCCTCATGGTCTGTTGCAAACCTGGTGCCCCATGAGCTGTTATATGGAAGGAGTTTGCCAGTGTTCAGTGTCGTTAATGGGGCTTTCTGCTCACTTTTCCCTCAGGGGGCACCAGCTGCAGACTCTGCCCCGTGGACTGGCTGCAGCACAGTGGGAAGTGCTACTGGTTTTCTCAAGAGACCCAGCCCTGGCATGAGAGCCGTAAGGACTGTGCAGCAAAGGACTCAGAAATGCTGGTGGCTCCACACCTGGATGAGATGGTAAAATACAGCGGAGGAGGAGGAGCAGAGAGAAAGAGGGGAAGGGCTGAATTTCGAGGGCAGGGACTGGCCACCGGTTGCACCAAGAGGCCAGGGTAGATGTGCACCTTATAGACTGACCGAACATGTTGCAGTGTCACAGATCTACAAGGGAGGCGGTATAATGTATGGGTGTATAATGTGATGCGTTGTGTGCTTTGGAAATGTGATCAGAGTATCTAACAGAAGGGGGACAACCCTGTGGAGTCCTGCTGGCTGACTACAAATCCCACGGGCATTGGGAAGCAGGAAAAGCAAGTAATGAGCAATCCTGCAGAGTCCTGCTGCTGTAATGCTGGACTGCAAATCCCAGAGACCTAGTGGGGGAAGCAGGAGGAGGAAGCGAACCCACAGCCCATGCTGGCAACATGTCAGAGAGCCTGGGCTGGATGGAGAGAGTGAGCTGAGAATGAGTAGACTAGAGGCTGGTTCTTGGGGCAACCTCTGGAGGTGGGGAGGGGACTGCATGTGCTGAATGTATACTCCAGGGGTGCTGAGCACTACATGTTTAGTGGCCCTTTAAGTGCATTTTATTATACTTTGAATGTCCACTTACTTGTTTTTGTCCCTTGCCTGTGGCCTGTCGGCCAGTGACCCTAATCCCTAGGATCCTCTATATAAAAGTGAGTAAACCCCTTGTTGACTTTGGAGATTGTGCCTGATGCTGCAGGGGTTTGCTACAACTGGTGGCAGTGGTGGAATTGGCAGTCACAGGTCATAAAGTGCAGGCAAACTGTTGTAGTGAGTGCATATTTTTATCATTGCGTGGGCTTTGGGCAGGAGAGATGGATGCTTCAGGGGAAGGAGCACCCCCGTGAGAAGGGAAAACACACAAGCCCCATTTCTTGGTCAAAGATTTATATTCAAACCTGCACCCTATAGTGGGGAACAACAGGAATGGGATATCGGGCATCCACAATTCGAACTGGCAGCTAAGGTAATTGGATGGCATGAGGTTGGCAAGCTAGACTTACAAGGCCTAGTGCTCACAGGGAAGCAGGATTACAAAAGCCTATTAGGGGCCCTCAGGAAAGCTTTTGAACCAACTTCCAGAGTCACTCTGTACACATCTCTAGGACAGGGATTACACGCAGTTGGTCTTTGGTTCATCTCTGCTGTGCAGAGGCTTTCCTCCCTCTCCATTCATTCCCAGCTCTCCAGCCAACCCAAGCTCTCTTGCATATAGGCAGCCTGGGCTGTGTGTTTGCTTCCTTCCCCTGCTGCCCCCGAGGTCTCTGAGATTAGCAGTCCAGACTCATGGCAGCAGGACTCTGCAGGGTTGCTCATCCTGCCTCTTCCTGCTTCCAGGTGCCTCTGGGACTTGTACTCCACCGTCACAGCCAGCAGGACTCCACAGGGTCGTTCTCCTTCTGTTACACACTCACATCACATTTCCTGTACAAACAATGTATCACATTACACAGCACATACGTTGCAGCAGGAATCCCGCCCCACGGGCTACAGGGAGTAACATAAGGAGGCTGCAACCAGCCCTGCTCCAAAGAGAGGAAAAAGTACAAGCCCTGCCCAGCTGCCAGCTGTTTCCCTGCCCCTCCATAACCACTGTGCCTCCACTTGGTCCTCCTGCTGCCTCCCGCTCCTGAGGGCACCTTCCCCTCTAGGGCCCAAGCACGGAGAGTAGCCAGACAGGGGCAAGCAGTGGCATCAGCCTTTCTGGGTGGAGTTTTCCCAAGTGCCCAGGAAAGTCCAGAACTCAAATGCTTCTTCAGACAGTGACAAGAGTGTGTCGTTGTTCCTCATGTTCGTCTGTCCCTGTGCAACCTGGCCCGGAGCCTGGGTCACTCTAATAGCCCCTTCTTGCCAACACTGGTGCTGCTCTGTGGATGGGAGGGATGGCTGGACCATCATCCGCCAAAAGTCACGTGTGGACGTCAGTGCTCCAGTGCCCATTGGGAGGGATCTCGGTCAAGCTTTCTAGTTACCTATGAAGCAAAGAAGCCCAGGACTCCTCGCAGGCTGTGCTCACCCTGGCACCTTGCTCTGCCCCCTCCACAGGAGCTCGTGCACAAAGTCACGCAGGGGCAGTATCCTGTCTGGATTGGAGTCCGTGTTGTATCCCCCGCGGAAGAGTGGATTTGGGTGAATGGCTCCACATTGGACCAAAATCTGTGAGTGTTGCCCCACTTCCTAAAATCCTGCTCTGGATTGGGTTGTCTGATCTTCCACGGTCATTTTTCAATTCTGTTATTCTAGCCTACTTATGTTTATTTAAGTCTGAAAGCTTAAAAAAAAAAAAAAAATCCCATACTTTTCTAGTCCTATTTCTACAGGGCCAATGCGGTTAGTCCAATGCTTATGAACAACTTTCCAGGGTGTGTCTATGTGGCTGTTTAGGGGTGGCTCTTGAGTCTGCCCTGAAGAAGCCCAAGCCACATGAGCTGGTCTGTCCTCATCTACCTCACCTTACTAAAGCTGTGCATCAGGTACTGAAGGGAGAAATGAGTAGCAGGCAGGCTGTTTGCTCAAAAGCCTGGACTTATGCCTTTTTCAGGAATCAGCCTGTCTACTGCCGATGTCTCCCCCCTGTGCTCAGCTGTTTCAGGGCAGCAGGAGGCTCGTCTACACCATGGCAGCCTGTCCCAAAGAACCTGAGTGCAGCTGTAGGGATGAGCCCAGAGCCGTCTCACTGGTGCAGCTCCAGCTCTGGAGCACATGAGTAGACTGTGGGTGCCATCAACCCAGGGGCACTTCACTGCCAGAAGCGTAGGGAATAGGGTACAGAAGGACCGGGGCTGCCAGACAGCCCGTGCTTGTGACTTTTAGCTCAGGTGAGTTTTCTGCACGCTGCAGGGAGGGGTAGGCCAGCACTTAGCTTGACTTGAGGCCCTGCAAGTCAGAACAATTCCTGGGGGAAGCTGGATGCTTCCCAGGGTTGAGGATGTTAGACCCCGACTCCATGCGGCCCCCCAACGACTAGGGAGATGACGGTCCAATTACCGTGGATCCCGTTGCTCGTTAGCCGGAGCAGAGCAGGGAGCAAACACCAGCACACGTTCCTCGCAACAGCTTTATTCACAATGGCGACAGCCTCACACCACAGGAAATGGGGTCCTGCCCTGAACAGTAGTTTTCCCCACATTCATACCCTTTGGTTTATGCGCATTACCATTCATTCTACCCTCGCCCCTCCTATGTGCCTCCCATTTCTCCTCCCATCGCAAGCTCCGCCTGTTTACTGGTTGTTTCTTTAACACGGAATTGCCTATGCATTTCATTCGTTTACATGTCTTCTTGCAATAAGCGCATGTCTAAGACCTTGACTTCTCTTCTTCGGCCAATGGGCGGACTTCGCCCAAACCCTGGAAGCTTCTGGAGGCTTCTCCACCAATCACCATTCACCTTTTTCCATAAGTTCGTCTTGGATTCTGCTACCAATTATGTGCTGTTTTCCACATTTCAGTCTGTTTTTCTGTCTCAGGTTGTGCCATCCCCACCCTTTTTGGGCCCCGGTATGTTATCTTGTTCCTTACTCTAACTTGTTTGCAGCACACAGCCTTAATTGCTGCTTTTCCCAGAAAAAATGGTTGACACAGTGAAAACAGTTACTTAGCATAAGCAAATGGCTGGCTTAGCTGTCATCCTGCCTTGTGGTCAGCAGCTTTGCTAGGCCACAGGTCATGCCTTGTATTCAGCTGCAAATCCAGCGCTCTCTAAGATCCAAATTATTGTCACCCTAACAGAGGACAGGAGTTTTCATGTAGAAGTCAGGCAACTCTGGGCTAGAGGGCAGGCCTGAGAGTGTCCCAGGGCAGCAGTGTGGATCTGCCCAGAAATGGCTGCACATGGGCAGAGGCATGGGAAGGAGCCGCCCAGGGGTAGTAACTGTGATGTGTAAGTGATGCAGGAACTTGCAGAAGAGGTGCATGGGAAAGGAAGAGGAGGAGGAGGAAAGCTGCCCCATGAGATAAGCATGTGGGGCCAGGTCTGCCCGGGAGCTGCTTGTGCCATTGGCTCCAGGGGGATGATGGGGACCAGACGTGGCTCACTAACAATGACTTGCCATCTCCTGTGCTCTCCAGGTTCCCGCTGTTAGGACCTGCTGGTGGTAACAGCTGTGGGGTGTTAAAGGGGGATCAGACTACATCTGAAGTTTGCACTGCTGAGTTCAAATGGATTTGCTGGAAGGAAAGCGTCCCGCTGTGAGCAGGGGCACGGAGGCTCCTCCTTCCCCGAACGGAAGAATGAACCACCCAGCGTCAGCCCCTGAGCAGAACAAGGCTAGGGCAAGATTAAAAACCAAAAACCAAAACGGGAATCAGACCTTTCTCTGGTTCACAAGCAGGCCCAGAGCTGTAATCAATTCTGATACCGTTTCTGGAAATGTCCCAAATCTCAGGTTGCTTTGTAGATCCCTGTTGCTTAGGCCAAGAGCTAATGTGGGGTCCCAGCCCTGTTGCTGCATTGTCCATGCATTTGCCTCAGACATCACTCGTGGGCAGTAACCCAGGTCAGCCTGTGCAGCTCCTTATCTGGGCTGGTGCTCAGAGTCAGCCATCAGCTGTGAGGTTGTGAGCTCTAGCGCTATAATCCCAGCCCTGGGCATCCCTGCAGCGCAGCTGCGTATCCAAGTCACTTCTAGCGCGCTCAGACGCACCGACCAGCGTGAGACGGGTTCCTCTGCTGTCACTGTCTTCCCTTCCCTTTCCCACAATCCTGCCGCAGCCCGAGGAGCGTGTGGACCAGCTTCCCCTTCCCCAGACATAGTCAGACACACGTCCCTTCTCACTGGGCTGGCACAAGGACTGCTCCCATCTCATCCCATCCATAGCAAACGTGCCCAGACTCTGCTCTGACTCCTGGGGAGAGACCCAGAGCAATGGCCTGCAGGGAGACAACCCAGCCCCCGCTACGATCGGGGCCCCATGGTGCCAAGCACCGCGCTGGGACCTGGACAGAGAGCCCCCCGTGTCGCTCGCTGCTGTGCGCCGTGCAGGAGGTGCATCACCCACTTGGCCAGACTCCTTGTGCCCTTGTTTGAAAAGATATCCTCATAAACATTATTTATTTCACCACCAAATAACCCCCTTCTCCGTGATCCCTTCAGCCCCAAACTCCCCCATTGTGCCTTGACCGCAGGGCCCAGCTGGACCACTCGGACATGCCAAGGCAGAGCCTGTCCCCAGGCCTTTAGTGCCAGCACCGATCCTGGGGACATCGTGTGCAGGAGGGCCTTTGGATTTTTAAAAGCCTTCCCCTGATGCCCTGGGACACACTGTCCTGCTGTTTCCCCTCGGGACGGCTGACGGGGCAGCCGCACGGGTGGGAACAGGCACTGGTCCCCAGGTGAGCACTCGCGGCAGCGAGAGGCGGTATCCAGAAGGTCACAGAGTGGCTGCCGCAGGCGACAGCAGACTCTGTGCTGAGCTATCCCGGGCCAAAGAGAGCAAGCTCCCCTTCAGAGACAGGCCTATCTGATGACGACCAGAGGAGGGATGGGGCCCTGCCTCCGACTCCCTCCGCGAGGGCTGCGGGCTGGTACGAGATCCGGAGCGCACGGACAGGGCAGGAGCTGGGGGGAAGTGGTCGGTGGCTATTCCCAGCTGGGGTTGAAGGGACATGGGAGAAGAGCCCTGAGATCTGTCTGGCCACAGCTGGCCAAGTCCCCGCTTGCCACAGCACAGGTGGCTCATGGAGGGGTCTGCACCGCTGCTGACCCCGCACCGCCACCCCACACACCTGGGACAGGCCCTTGGGGTGGGGGGTGTTTCTGACCCCTCTTCACAAAACCTGTGCAAGAACGTGCTACCCTGGTTGGCTTCCCCGGGGATCTGTACCCACCAGTGCACGGGGACCAGACAACCATCTTTAAGCCCGGCGGTGTTTATTGTCACGGTGGGAACAATGCAGAGCCCTGCCGCCAGCCGAGCTCGGGCCTGATCCTTGCAGCTCCCTGCTGCAGTTTTGGAGTTTCTGGGTCTTTCTGCCTCTTAACAGCCTCCATGTATTTGAGGAGAAGGGGCTTCCCTTGAGCCCTTCCTCCCTTTCCTGCTGGGTTTCCTTGACGGGTCTCTCTCACTCCAATCCAACTGATGTATCCGCGCCAGGCTCTCACACGCAGCCAAGGGGATATGGCTACACGTGCTGTACAATACTGATGCCTAACCACTCCGGGTTCGTTTCACATAGGGGAAGCAATAGGGTGGGGAAAGGGGGCCGCCGGATGAAGGAGAACAGACACGCAGGGGTGGAGGGGCATGGCGGGGGAATGGGGTGGAGTGAGGGAGGGGCAGGATGGGGGTCTCTAAGTCTAACCCCTCCTTCCAGGTCTCAGACCCAGGTGTCTGGGCTGCGGCTCTTGGGCCCTGCACCATGGTAGAGGCTTCAAGGTGGCCACCTCTCCCCTTAGCCGGGCTGCAGGAACAAACAGAGGCAGTGGCTGCTCTTTACCAGTGCTTTACTGCCAGGGGCTTGTGGGGGGTTAATTGCCCTTTTTGTGGGGTTGGGGGGCAGGGTCATTATCTGCAGGGGTTAACTGCCCCTGGGTTGGGGGGCAGAGGGTGCCGGGGCCTAGGCTGGGGGCTCCAGGGTGGAGGCGGCACTCTCCACGGCCTGTGTGGCGATGCTCAGGTGCTTGCGGACGGCATCCCAGTCCCCTGCTGCGTGGGCCTCAGCCAGGCCCGGGAAGGTGGGGACACCTGCGGCCCGCGGCGCCCACAGCACATGGCTGAGATGGAAAGCAGAGGTCACTGTTGTTGTAGGGAGGGAGCACAGCTTAACAAGGGGGGCTATGCAGGGGAGAGAAGTGGCAGAGCCAGGGACACAACCCAGGAGTCTGGGCACCCGGTCCTCACTCACCAGACCCCCTTGCCCATCCAGAGCGGGGAGAGAACCAGGCGTCCTGGCTCCCAGCCCCTCCTGCTCTTACTCACCAGCCTACACTCCCCTCCCGGGGCTGGACACAACCCAGGAGTCCAAGTTCCCAGCTCCAGTCCCCTAAAAACCATTGCCTTCCCAGGCAGGGGGTGGAAACCCAGTGCCCGCACTCCCGGATCTAACCCTTCAGCCCCCATTCCCTTTCTAAGCTGGATGGGGTCTAGGGGCATTTATACACATCCTCCAGAGGGGGCGCTTTAATTAGAGTCGCTCCAAGAGCTGCTCTAATTAAAGCGCTTGCAGCACCATGTGTGTTAGTGTCCCTGCACCAAAAAACGGTGGCAGGGGTGCTTTCGTTAAAGCACCCCCACTGCCATTTTTCAGCATGGGGATGCTGATGCATGTGATGCTGGAGTCTGCTGGAGGGTGGTAAGTCCCACCCTCTGGCAGACTCAGTTAATCCACTCTGCTCCGATGCACTGTAACTACAGCACATCGAAGCAGCCTCAGCGCACGTGTATAGGCGCCCTAGGTATCCTGGCTCCCAGCCTTCCCCTACTAGCCTTTGCTCTCCTCCAACAGCCCGGGACAGAGCCCAGGCATCCTGGCTCCCAGGACCCTTCTCTAATCCTTCAACTCCACCCCCCTCACAGAGCTTGGGACAGACCCAGGCATCCGGGCTAGTGTCCCTCCCCATAGTGAGGTTACCTGTAGTAATACTTGTTGGGGAAAGCCCGGGGATCCAGGAAGGCCCTTTCCAGTAGCATGATCTGGTCATTCACCATCCGGACCTCCAGGGGACTGGAGAGGTGAGAGAGGGGTGGGTGGTACAGGAGGCGTGCATTCACAAGTGCGTGCAAGCCCCTGCATGGGTCATAGAGGCAACTTGTCCTCTGCCCCTGCCATGGTACCACATGCTAGCACCAGTGGACTCCACCTGTGCAAATGCCCCACAGGGTTTGAGCGTACACATGTGCAGAGCTGCATGCACATGTGGGTGCACCATGTGCCTCCATCATATGAGGGAACCCAAGCATGAGTGGCCCCTGCTTACAGCTAGGCCTAAGCAGGAGCAGGCAGCACAAGTGTGTGATCAATGTGTGTATGTATGTGTGCATGTAAAGCATGCCCATCACATGTGGGTTACACATGTGCATGTGCACTTGTGTTGCATGTATGATGCGTGAGCAGATAGGAACCTATAGGGGCAACAAGGACTTGCTTCCACGCTGCTATGGGCACACACGTGTATGCACACATGTGTCACAGGGCTGCTGCATGGGCAGCTGGACTTACTTAGGAGACGACTCTTCCTTGAGCTTCATTACCCGCTGGTTGAAGTCAGCAGCGATGGTCTTGAACCGATCGATGGCGACTTTCAGCGGGGCTGTACAGGGACAAGATGAAGGGTTGGAGAGCGGGGTGCCCCTAGTACTGGGGCAGCGGGGCCGGCCCTGCCTGCCCAGGCAGGGTGCCCCTATGGACCCCCCCCCCAAAGCACAGGGCCCCCTTCGTGCCAGGGCCTTGCAATCAGCTCTGCCTGCCTGGGCACCCCCTGCTGCCTGCCCCCCGCCTCACCGAGGGAGATGTTGTGGGCTACGAGGTCAGCTTGCACCTGCCCCTGGGCAGCCACACTGTACAGCCCCTCCAGAGCCTCCCCGTAGTCGCTGACATTGAGAGGCAGGACCAGGCTGTCGGCCAGACGCAGCAGCACGTTCCCGGCTGTCCGTGCCACGGCCTGGTGGCTGGTGAACCCTGTGGGGAAGGCAACGCAGGCATCTGGCCCCTCTGCTGGGGGGTGGTGGGAGGAGGGTCTGAGCCCCTCCATTACCTGGGTCAATGAACCTGTCGGTGTAGTCGAAGGTATCGAAGGCCGTGTGGTAGGCAGGGTAGATCCTGGCTGAGGTCTGGCTCTGGGGTAGAAAGGGGGGTACGCACAAATCAGCTGGGGGTGGCAGGGGCACCTGGACAGAGCAGCTCTTGCTGGCTGCCCTTGCAGCATGGTGCCGGGGGAGCAGGAGCAGCCCTGCGGGCCCGGGCGGAGCACCTCCTGTTGGACCCTGTAATTGCCCCTGGGGGGAGCACGGAGGCTTGTTACCCGGTCATAGGTGTAGGCGAGGTCCATGGAAGTGATGCCCAGGTAGTGGATGAAGGAGGCGTAGTCGCTGCCGGCACCCAGCGACCCCAGGCTGAGGGTGGGAGAGAAGTGAGGCATCACTGAGGCCAGCAGGGACACCCCTAGCCAATCCAGTGCCCCCCGGATCACCCTTCCCAGACCCAGTCAGCCCCATATCCCCACTCCTCCCCACGAATCAGCTCCCAAGGTCAGCCAGCCCCGTATCCTCCCTCCCCACCCCCTGGATTGTCCAACCATCCCCATGTACCACCTTCCCATTCCCCAGGTTGGCCCCCTTTGGTGCCCTACAAATCCCACCTGGGGATGACCCCATAGGTGGGGCTGCTTCGGTTGGTATGATGCCTCCAGTTGTCATAGACTGACCCAGTGCCGCTGCCCGGGGCTGGAACCTGCAGGGGTGAAGGGGAGATGCATGAACGGGGAGTTGGGGCAGGGAAGGAAGGGAATGGGTGGAAAGACCCCATTGCCCCACACCTGCTTGGCAGCTGTGAAGATGACACTCTGGGCAGGAGGGGTTCCCTGGGCTCGGAGGGTGGCATTAGCTGTGGAGATATGGAGGGACATAGGGTCAGAGAACGTAGGGTCACATGTTTGGGCATACGTGGTCTCTCTTGTGCATTTGTGTTACGTGAATGTTCTCCTGTGTATTCACATGTGCAGGCTTTTGCA
Organism: Crocodylus porosus; assembly: GCF_001723895.1. NCBI lineage: Eukaryota > Metazoa > Chordata > Crocodylia > Crocodylidae > Crocodylus > Crocodylus porosus. The sequence goes on from NW_017728953.1 coordinate 905,011, forward strand.
TGTGTGCTTGATATGTATGCTTTCCACACCGTTGCCTGCAGGGCCGCTTGCACCTTCTCCCACGTCTGATCTCTTGCAGGCAGAGTCTGCTTCACGTGCACTCACTTCTGCACACATGCCCTCTGCCCTGCAGAGGCTGTGTGTTAACCCCATGCTGCCGGGCTTGCCCTGCGCTCTGACTGCTCACGCTGGCACACCTGCCTACCTCAGGCAGCCCTTGTACACTCTCACATTCATGCATTTGTTTGCACTGTATTTCATATCCAGTGGACTTGACTCGCTAGAGCTAGGTACAGACATTCAGAAAGCCTGAGGCAGAATCGATCTAAGTGACACGGTCTTCTGTAAGCGGCAGAGTTTACATCAGTAGCAAGAAGATCAATAGCACGCTCGTGTGGGCTTGCGTGTCTGTGTTCTCTTCCCCTCCCTCCCCCCGGCAGGTCTCAGCAGATTTCATAGATTTCATAGACATCAGGGCTGGAAGGGACCTCGGGGGATCATCGAGTCCAGCCCCCTGCCCAAAGGGCAGGAAGTCAGCTGGGGTCATAGGATCCCAGAGCCAGGCCCCAGCCTAGAGAGGCTGCAAAGGGCACCGCGTGCTGACCGCAGGGGTTGGATGGATAAAGGGATGTACAGAAAGACCCACCGAAGACGGAGATGTCCACGTTGATGTAGGCCACGCTTCGTGCCTGCAGCTTGCTGGAGAACTCCTGGGGGAGGGATGGGGGTTAATATGGTGGGGCTGGGGGAGGCAGGAGAGGGGCTACAGGGCTGGCTGGGCCCAGGGAAAAACGGGGAGATGGGGCTGGCTGTGACCTGGGGGCCGAGCCAGGAAGCGGGAGGGGACACCAGGCTGGCTGGTGAGCCAGAGCACGTTCAGTGCAGCCCTACACCCCTGCACACATGCGTACCTCTGTGTACTCAGTTGAGCCGATCAGACCAAACTCCTCCGCCCCCCAGCTGCCAAAAATGATGGATCTTCTCGGGCGCCACGTCCCTAAGGGGAGAGAAGGCCCAGGGGTTCGGGCCTGGGGCCGGGGAGCCTGGGGCTGCTCTGGGAAGGGAGCGGGGCCCGGTGGGTTACAGCGGTGGGGGCTAGGACCCCGGACACCTAGGGTCTCTCCCAGCGCGGGAGACGAGTGCGGGCCAGGGGGCCAGAACGGAGGAAGCCGGGAGCTTGGATACATGGGTCCTCTCCCTGCTCCGCTCTCCCCTCCTGCCACTCACCTTCCTTGAGCATCTTGCCCAGCACGCGTGTGATCTCCAGCATGACAGCTGTCCCGCTCCCAGGGTCCACGGCCCCATGCACCCAGCTGTCCCGGTGGTTCCCATAGAGCACATACCTGTCTGGGAAGGCAGGGTTGTGGGG
>NW_017728953.1:906479-910639 GCF_001723895.1 Crocodylus porosus
TGGGGGGCTGGCTGGGTGTGGGGGTCAGCGGGAGGCTATGTGCCCCCGGGATTGCTCCCTCCCTGGGGGGGGACCAGCCTGGGAGTGGGGGGGCAGAGCCCTAGGGGCCAGATGCGAGGGTCCCAGTGGGGGCAGCTGGACTGGGTGGGGATCTGGGAGTGGGCACAGGAACAGGAACTGGGGTGGGGGTCTCAGGGGCCGGGTGGAGGGGAAGCCAAGGGGGCACTCACCGGGCTCCTGGCTGCCTCGGATAAAACCCATCACGTTGGCTGACTTCTTGATGACCCGCTGGTTGTAGACGCTGACCTGGACCTCACTGGGGAAGGGGGGGGTCAGAGCTGGGAGGTCAGCGCAGGGGGCAGAGTTTGGGGAGCAAGGGCAGGCCTTGGGGTTTGGTGACTCAGTGGTGGGGGAACTGGGGCCCAGACCTGCTGCATCCATCCCTCCTTCCGTACCTGGAGCTGGGGAACCGCCCGTCCATCCGGAAGCCCGGCCCAGTGTGGTAGGTGCAGCCCAGGGCACCCTGCCAGGCTGCGGGCGCCTCTGGGCCAGCCAGGGAGCTGCAGGGCACAGAGATGGGGCAGTTAGATCCCCTGCAAAGCCACTGATATTGGGGAAACCCCCAGCTCCCCAGTGGGGAAACTGAGGCACAGAGCCATCAAGTTGAGGAAACGTGATTGTACAGGGACACCTGGCAAATATAATATAACCCAGGCATCCTGGTCTTCCCCGTGGCCCTTGGGGAGACCCCCCCTCCCCTGCCAGAAACAGGAGTGGATCCCAGGGAGCCCGGACGCCTGGGCCCCACTTCTGTTTCAGGGGCCAGGAATAGCACCCAGGCCAAACCGTTGAGCAGGCTGGAGTATGGGAGCCAGGCACCTGGGTTCTCCTTCCACGCGGGAGGGGAGCGGGGGCGGATTAGAGCAGGTGGGGTCGGGGGCCCAGACACTCAGGTCCTCTCCCTGCTCCGGGGTGCTGGGCCCCACTGCCCCCTGTCACCCACCAGATGAGGGTGCGGGCATCCTCAAAGCCAATGGGCTGGGTGGGGATTGGGGGAATCCCCTGAATCTCCGACTCCTTGATCCGGTAGGCGAATTCTGGAACGGGGCGAAGAGGGAGGCAGTCAAAACATGGGTTGCCCGGGGCAGATGGGGACCCCATACGCTTGGGCTCTCTCCCACCGCCAGGAGGGGAGTGGGGTGAAGGGTTGCAGCAGGGGGCACCGGGAGCTTGCACACGGGGTGCTCCCCCTGCCTTGGGGGTCTCTGGCACTGAGCCGTGGCTGCCTCTGCAATGGGGCATTGGGGCCCCCTTGCCCAGTGCTGAGATGCAGCTGCCTCTGCAGTGGGATGCTATATTGCCAATCTGCAGCCCACAGCCGGCCCCCCCGCTCTCTCTCCAGGGGGAGAGCACGCCTGTCCCGAAGGCGCCAGAGGAGAAAGGGCTGGCGAGGGCTCCCTCCCAGCTCTGGGGAGCGGGGCCTGGGGGAGCAAAGCAGGGAGGCCTAGGAGTCCACTGGGTGCCTGGGTCTCTCCCAGGTCTCAGGGGGTGGGGAGTGAGGTCTGGGAGCCGGGTGCCCCGGTGCGTCGTAAGCTGTACCTTTAGCAGGGTGGTAGGGCGTCAGCAGGTCCCCAAAGCTCTCGGTGTAGGACCCGCGCTCAACACCGGAGGGGGGCAGATGCCAGGAGTTGGGGTAGGTGTCATTCTCGCCTGCCCGCCCGTCATTGATGTCCTTGGGGTCCGTGTACACGACCAGGCCAGCCACGCCGAACTCTGCCCCCACCACTGCCTGCAGGGGGGTGGGGGCTCTGATGTCTGCCTCAGTTTCCCCTCCTCCAGTTAGACACTTCTGCTGTACCCTTCCACCCCCACCCCTCCCAGAGCAGGCCTGGACTCCTGGGTTTTCTCCCAGCTCTAGGCTGGGGGGGGCCGTGGGGACAGGGCCCTCCCTCACCTTGGTTGCCCGCCCAGCACCCCCATAGCGAACGATGGCGATGGTGCCGTTGAGGTCTAGGCCGCGTCCCACCAGGGTCTCATAGTCACTGCGGGTGCCCTGGTGGGCATAGACCAGCCGGCCCTGGGGAGGGAGAAGCGGGGTCAGGTCCGCGGCAATGTCACCGTGGTAATGGGATCTCCCCGGCAAGACTCTGCTGGCGTGGCAATGCAGAGGGGCAGCCCTTCGCCTCTGAAGGTACGTGGCCGTCAGCAGGGGGATGCTGGGGGGTATGTGGCTGTGGGCTGGGTGACACATGGATGCATGCTTTGCTGCCATGGCAGAGCTGTCTGAGGATACAGGGCCCTCGTCACAGCAACGTGTGCCTGCGGATCGCTGGGGAGGTGTGGCTATTGTCACGACGACACGTGGGGCAGCCCACTGTTTCTGGGGATACGTGGCCATCCCTGGACCAACCAGCAGGGGCCATGATCCTGGTCGCGGCCCCATGGGTACTGTGGCCCATTGTCACAGTGACAGTCGGGAGTGGTTGCCATGGTCCCTGCGTGGCCTTGGGGTGGCCATAAAAGCAGGGCGGTCCTGATGATCAGATAATCGGGCTGTTAACCCCCTAGGGGAGGGGACAATGCCCCAGAGGGCTATCAACCCCATGGGGAAGACTGTTAACCCTGAAGGGGGGGGGTCTCCCATACCTGGGGGCTCCCCGATGGTGCATACGCAGCGTAGGGTGGGACCACGTCCTCCTGGGCCTGGTCCGGGGTCAGGGCCTTCTCGCTACGCTGGGACTCGAAGAGCCGGGACCCATTCAGCACTGGGGGGCAGACACTCTCAGGGCAGGGGGGTGAGGTGTAACCCCCATTTGCTTCCACCCATCCCATCTGCCCCAGTCCCACCCCGGGGCTGCCGCACTCCTTCCCCTACGACCCTGACCAGTGCGGGGAGACAGCCCAGGCGTCCTGGCTCCTAGCTCCCTGCTCTCAGCCATCACAGTTTCTTTGGCCCGCACATACCCACAGCCACACTGTTGGGACGCTTGGGGTCAGGGAAGGAAAGCAAGACATCATAGGTGCCCTCAGCAGCGCCGTCCAGCCCCGTCTGTGGGTCCTGCCAGCGCTGACGCAGCAGCTGCACCAGCGCCCTGTCCCCCGGGGTTGTCGCCAGGTGGGGCCTCGAAGCCAGGACCCTGCAGAAGGAGAGGGGCAGCGGGCAGGTCACGGCTGGGAGAAAACCCAGGCATCCCGGCCCTCACCCGCCCTGCTCCAACCCGGCAGACCCAGATGAGAAGCCAGGCCCCCTGATCTCAGCCCCAGCCCCCAGCCCCACTGCCCCGACCTCCCCGCTCTGCTCACCGCAGGTTCTCCCGGATCCGGGCGCTCTCCACCTGCCCCATGACGTCCTGGATCAGCTTCTCATCCAGGTCTCCGCTTGCATCCTGCAGCCAGCGTGGAGGGTCTCTCCCACCCCCCGCCCGGGGCACGGCAAAGTGCCCCAGCAGGATCCCAGCCCCCAGCAGCAAAGCCCCCCCACAGACTGCCCCCAGCACCTGCCACTGCCACTTCATTGCTGCCGGGGCTGTGCAGGGCTGGGTGGTTTTTATAACCCCCTGCCCCCGGATCCTGCTCCGTGGGGGTTACTCATTAGTCCCTATCCCAGCCCTGTCTCCTTATCACCTCACCCAGCCCCTGCGCCTGCAGCCTGGCACCCTTTGACCATGAGGAGGGGCTGGGGGGAGGGCACCTGAGTGGCCCAGTGCCAGCTGGCTTAAGGAGAGCCCAGACACCTGGCTTCTCTCCCCTGCTGTGGGATGAAGGAGGAGTAGTGGCATCCATCCAGGCATTTCAGCGCTACCCACCCACTCTGACACACTTGACTCGATGTGGAGACGGAGCCCAGGTGTCCCGGCTCCCGCTCCAGGCAGCATGATCTTTTCTGGTTTCTTTGGGACAGGCACGATCTCTCCATGGAGAGAGACGAGGAGGGGCTGGCTGTGGGGGGCAGGTTGGCGATACGGCCCCCCCCCCGAGGCAGCCACATCTCAGTGCTGGGCAAGGGAGCTCTGCCTACCCAAACCTCGATACCTCACCCCAGAGTCAGACGCACCGCGGTCCCAGAGCAAGCTGTTCGAGAAAATTATGCTGGCACACATCCAGGAGGGGCCAGCAGGGGACTGCATGCTTAGGGGCAACCAACACGGGTTCATCAGTGG
>NW_017728953.1:910849-914013 GCF_001723895.1 Crocodylus porosus
CCCGGGGCCCGAGGGGGGCCCAGCAGGGAGGTGGCTGTTCTGGTCCCTACTTAGGAAGACAGAGGCAAAGAAATCGTTATGCCTTGAGCCACAGCACTGGCCATACCCAGAAACCACCCTGGCCAGCCCCCACATTTGTACCAGAAGGCATCAGAGACATCCCCCCCGCCCCTTGGGCCTGCACGTAGGATGCCTGCCGAAGGATTTGGAAACACCTGAAGCCCCGGGTGGGCTGGAGGATATTTGCCGGTTGTAGGCCACTCACGGTTCTGGACTGACTCTTGGATTTGGAATGAATTTGACTTGGAAAGTGAAAAATGTTCTTAAAAAACGTGGAAGAGGGGAAGACTTTCTGTCCCTTAAGCCTGTATTCCTCCCCTCTGACTTCTGCAGCCCCCTCCCTGCCGCCCAGGCTCCCTCCAGAATGATTTCCATTAACTTCAGTGCCTCAAATCTTTGAAAATCGTACCATGTCTCCTTGCTAACGTACTGCTGCTCTTGATGCGAGATGATGGGTTCAAAAGGAGAGCCCCAGCTGTATTTGCTGCTCTGAGCTGAGTATGTGACACCGTCCTTTTCCTTCCTGACCACTCTCCAAAGCCGTGTACCGTAACCTCCCAGGACAGGACCAGAAGTCTCTCTCGCCTCATTCAGAGTTCAGGCTTCCCTTGCGTTATGTGCCAATCCGCTCTTGTGCCGTGACCCTTTTTATACCAAAGGCTCGTTACGCGCCAGGTCAGTTCGCTCTCGTGTGATCGGCGCTCGGCTGCTTTGCGCGCCAAAACACAGTCTCCCGCGCAGACCCGCACTCGGGGCCCACGACGCGTGCTCCTGGAGCCGGCGTCTCCGTTCTGGCTTCTAAGCGTCCCGCTAGCTTGTCTCCTGCCCTGCTGCCTGGTCCACCCGCGATGCCTTCACCACCCTCTCTTCACACCCTCGAAACATGCAGCGCCCGGTGATACTGCATGACCTTTTCTCCCAGGGAAGAAAAGTGGCATTGTCAGCCACGTCAGCCAACCTGCACTGAGAATAAACTCATTTCTACTCCTGTGCCGGGAATTACACGGCGAAGACAAATATCACCCCTTCCACAAGTGTGTCCCATGTCTCTTAACACGGGTACACCAAAAACAGTCACAGCTTTATCCTTCTGCTTTCTGCCACATCCCAGGTCAGTGCCTCTCCGCCCCTGCGCTCCTGCTGAGAATTTGTCGCGTTAAAAATGGGAGAAATGGGTCCGTGCGGTGGAGATCTCGGACCGCGATCTGGCTTGTGACACTGTTACCCCCCGATGACTTCCCCGGGAAACCTTGTACCTGCCTCCTGCAGTCTGCACACCCCTTTCTGCCCCTGCCAGGCATTCATCTTCCCTTTTTCTTTATTTTAATTTACTGCTGACAGCTGGTTTCCCCTTTCCACCCCCACCCGCAGGTCCTCCCCCCCTGCCCCTGCACCAGCCCCCCGGGAGTTTCCTCTCGTGGAGACGCAGGCGCGGCGCAGTTCCCTTCCGGAGCGGCGGGGCCGGGCTGGGTCCCCCGGGGGCTGTGGGAGCAGGAGCGGGGATCGAGGCGGGACGAGGCAGGAGGAGGCAAGACCGGCCCTGAGCGCGGGGGGCCGTGGGCTTTGGTGCCCCCCAAGCCCTGTGCTGCCCCCTTCCCTGGGCCCTTGGCCCGGCCCCCCCACCCCGGCTGGGCGGCCTGCCTTGGAGATGCAGGAGCAGGACCCAGGAGGGGAAGCCCGTCCCCTCGCCCAGTCCCCGCGGCACTCGGCGCGGCAGAAGCGGGCCCCGGGCCGGGACGCAGGGGAGCAGGAGGCCGAGCGACCCGCGCAGCCCCTTTCAGGGGGCGACCTGCCCACCCTCGAGATGCGGCGCCGGCGCTTCAGGGGCCTCCGCTACCAGGAGGGCGAGGGGCCACGGCGGGTTTGCAGCCGCCTGCGGGAGCTGTGCCGGCGCTGGCTGGAGCCCCAGCACCGCAGCAAGGAGCAGATCCTGGAGCTGGTGGTGCTGGAGCAGTTCCTGGCCATCCTGCCCCGGGAGATGCAGAGCGGGCAGTGGGGACGCAGCGTGGAGACCTGCGCCGAGGCCGTGACTCTAGCCGAGGGGTTGCATCTGGGGCAGGAGGAGGAGGAGAAGCTCCAGGTGAGGATGTTTCGCCCTAGTCATCGCTGCTGCTGTCCCCATCGCCATGCCCAGTGCTTACCTGGCAAGGGAAACACCACAACCACGGAGACTGTCTTCCGAGCTACGCCAGAGAAGACCGCTCTCCTGGCATGGGGATAGTACCCGCCAAGGTCATGTATAACAAACCTCCCACTTAGCTGCTGGAGTGGGAAGATCTTGGCTTTCCACCCACTTTATGGAAACGGGCGACTCTTCCCTGGCTTGCCCCCACGGCTGTAGGGCTGAGGGCAAGCAAAACCCAGGGGCATCCGAGCCCCAAGCCTCTGGGCTTGGGCCTGCAAGTAGGATGCCCGCCAAAGGATATGGAAACATCTGAAGCCCCAGATGAGGGGGCGGGTGTTTGCCAGTAGTAGGGCCACTTGTGGTTCTGGACTGACTTTTGGATTTGGAAATGGTTTGGGCTAATTTGTCTTGGAATATGGAACATTTAATAAAAAATTTAAAAAATGCATGGGAAGGATGTTCCCAGTCTCTCCCATTCCCAGCTCCCCAGTGACATGTTTGTCGTGTCCCAGGTCACGGTGTGTGTGAAGGTCAAAGAAGTTGATTCTTGGCTGCAGCAGCCAAAGGCCCATCATAGAGACGTGCCTCTGCCGGAGGCAGGACAGAGAGAAACCCCAGGGCCCCAGGATGAGCTGCCTCTGGTGCCCAAAGAAGAGCTCCTGTCCTCCCAGGAGTCGGGTAAGGTCCAGGCATGGGTCTGGGGGTCTGAGTAGCTGTCCTGCATTTTGGGTGAGAGGCTCGAATGTCTGCCCCTGCCCGGAACAGGGCTGCGATATTTCTAACTGTATGGCTGGGGTGGGACAGGGCTCTGATCTCTGTGGCTGAGAGCACCGGGCTTTTTCTCGCTCCGTGTGTGCAGCACCCAGCAGAAAGATCCTTTATCTCATTCGGGCCTCATATTGCTACCGCGGTGACAATCAATGATCTAATTAAGTTTCAAGTAATCAGTGTTCTACTTGCCCTTTTCTCATGCCCCCCC
>NW_017728953.1:914113-928457 GCF_001723895.1 Crocodylus porosus
TCGGTGCCTAATAAGCCAGGGATGTGTGCACATGGCAGGGAAAAGGGTTTCCCCACTTTCCTCTGTCCCGCTGCAGATTCCCCCAAAACAGAGGAGACCTGGGAGTGGTCGGCAGGTGGAAGCTCCTCAGGCTGGTGCCCCAGACAAGGCCCTTTCCCAGGAGCAGGTAAGGAGCCGCGTTTCACCCCCTCCAGCCCTAGGAGGTACCATCCATCCATCAATGGAGAAATCTCTGCCAGAACATTGTGACGGGGTCAGTGCTTCGACAGATCAGCTTTTCCTGTTCTCCCAGTGCCCTGGGAGCATTTCACACACCCTGGCGAAGACTGCCCTCACATTTCCCCCTCCTCCTCCCCTTCATATGTGGGTGCCGACACAGTACCAACGCCCCTCCAGCTTCTTTCTCACGGAGCGATGCCCCGCTGGGCTCTGCCATGGTGCCGTGGTCACCACCCTGAGTTGGGACAGAGTTGTTGGGGCTCATCTCCAGTGTTGTGCCTGTGGATATGTCTTAGAAAGAGCTGTGGGATTTCTGAGTCCTCCTTCTCCCCCCAACCCCACCCCACACACACACTGAAGCCTCTGGCTGTCTTAGTTACAGGCCAGCACAGGTGAATAGCAGGGCTTTCCCCATGCCAGCAGCACCAGGGCTAACCCGTGGATTTTCTTCCCCACCCAACAGGTGCAGGGACCCTGGATAGAGCTGATCAGCAGCCTCCTGAGGAAGCACCTGTAAACTGGGAGCTGCAGAGGACTTCCCCAGGGAGACTGGGAGAGAGGGGCTCTCTGACACCCGAGCCAGGCCAACTGCAGGAAAGGCAGGGCCGGCCTCCAAAGCAGGGGGAGAGCATGGAGGTGAGCAGGGCAGAGGACTCAGCTGGGTGTGGGGGTGCAGCTGGGGCAGAGCCCAGGAGGAGCCAGGGGCACAGAGAAGAATTTGGGGAGTGCAGAGACCTGAAGAACAGCAAGAGGAGGCTTCACCAGTGACAGGGGCTGCAAACTCCCCGCGCTGGCATTAGCAGCAGCTCGCTCCCCAGTGCAGATGGCCAGTGGTGCCAACCCTGGAAGGCCAGGTCAGAGTCCATGGACCCATGCATCTCTACCTCTAGACAAGCTGCTACAGCTGCCTCAGAGGACCGATCAAACCGAACGTGAGCTAGGCATTAACTCGGATGCCCACAGAGTTGCATCCACATCACAAGTCAGCTGAATAATGGGGAATTTTGCACCCCTTCCTGTCCTGGCTACGCTTCAAATATTTGTAGTGCAGAGTCAGTACAGGTCAGAGCCGTGGGGGCTGGAGGCAGCTGGACCAGGAGATACTCGTGGTATAATTTTTTGTGACTGCAGCTCCGGGAGGCCTTTGAGGACATGGCGCTGTACTTCACGCGGAAGGAGTGGGAGCTGCTGGGAGATGAAGACAAGGGGCTTTACCGGGACCAGATGCTGAGGAATTTCCATGCCCTCATTTCCCTGGGTAAAGCTCTGCTTCTTGCTTCTCCGTGGAGCCATGCGAGCGCTGAAGTTTATTGTTGTCTCCCTGGTTTTCAACAGTCTCATCCTCAGGACCTTTCGGCTGGTGGTTTAAATCTGCTTCCTCCCCACTGCTCTGTCAGTGATCAGGCCTCTCTCGCATTTCATAATGATATATATATCCTCCTTCATTCGGCGCAGTTGCCGGCGCTTGAGTCTTCCCCATTATTGCAACTTCCGGTGCTTCCATATTAGCAGCTTCATGGCAACACAATGTCCCTTTGCTTTCTCAGCGTGTTTGTATCACCTCCAATTCATTGTGTATAAAAATGTACTAATAACTACTCCTTGGAGAATTACTCTGATTTCCATCCTCTCATGTCTGGTGTGTCCTGTCCAAACACATTTAATAATCCTAGTGTGCCGAATTCAGTGCCAGCTAAATCCCCTTTCTTGTTCTTTGGTTATGACCCAACAGAAGTTCATGGAAGTCGTACCAGCCTCTGCTGCTACAACAGATGGATTAAGCGTTTTCTCAACTCCTTCTCTAGTGGCACGGTGGAACCCAGGTACTTCTAAGAAGGAGTCACTGGAAATGTCCATCCATACCCCTTCCTAACGTCTTCATCCCCATAGACCACAGACTCTAGCTTTGCTGCGTGTACTTTGAGACCTGTGCTCTCAGTCTCACTGCCATTCTCAAAAGTTTGCTTGTCCTGCTCCTAACGTCCTTCCTCACATCAGATGCCCATTGCAGTGCTAAAAAGAAGTGGGCTAGGTGCGGGCCCTGGTGAAAACCAGTTGTTGTTTCCAGATGATCTCTAAAACAGGCACTTGTTTGGGTTTGTGTGGCGGTTTGGGGTTTTCTACTTTTACTAGGTCAGTTTGCTGCTCTGATGCTTTCTTTTCCCTCTACTTCCCCCCGAGGACTTCCTCAGGGAAGCGCTCAAATGCATTTTCCAACTCCATAAGGACCATATAGAGCTTTTTATTATTTTCTGCAATTATCTTGTAAGTATTGGAGCGTTTTTTCCTCTCCTGTTATAAAATCAAGCTGGTTCGCACTCATTGTGGTGGTCCTCTTGACTCTGGCTGCGATACATTTTCCTTAATTTTTTTAGTGAGTAACTATCTGTTCTCTTGTCGTTGGAAACCTGGTATTTACTCCTTTTGTCTTTGCTCTCTTGTTCCTTTTCATCCCCAGTCTCATGAAACCTTCATTCCTCACAGGTTTTGCAGCCTGGTTTTCCTGACATGCCTGGGTTTTACTTAATAACTACGTCAGCAGCTAAACATGCAAACTTCTTCGCTGTATCCCAAGTCCATCTGCATCAACCTCTTTATTATAATAACAAGGCCGTTGGGTGACTTTGCTACAGAGCTCAGGCATTGTCTTACAAGCTAATATCTGCCATTTTTAAGTCTCTGTTCTGCCCCTTGGCTCTCACAAGATACCACACTTTCACGGTGTCGATATATCTATTCCTAGTCATTGTGCGGTCTATTTGTCTTGAATGCCCTCTCTTTTAGATGCGGTTCCAGGATTGTCTTTGTCTTGGAACACGCTGTAGATCATTTCCGCATTATAGGGTTTCACAGGCTGTAAAAATGTTTTTCTGCCTTCTTTAATCCATATCCATGACTCCCGTGAGCTTTGTCCTAACCCCTGCAGCATCTGGCAACTTGTGCACTCATCTCCCCTCCTTGGATGATCCTACCATTGGATGGGATGATTGCTTCAGTTGCATGTACAGTTATTAAAAAAATCATCCTTTCCTGTGCCCTGTTGATGATGAATTGCCTTTGCTCCCAGGGAAACAAAGGTTCGTTGTCAGCCATCTGTCATGGATGCTTTTCGCTGCCGAGTCCCCACTTCAAACCTTCACTGAGAATAAACTCATTTCTACCTCTTTGCCTGGAATTACTTCGATAAGATAAATATTAACCATTACACAAGTGTGTCCCGTGTCTCTTAACAATGGTACATCAAAGATAGTCCCAGCTGTATCTTTCCGCCTCTCCACCCCTGTCCCTGGTGACTCTATCAGTTTTGTACCCTTTTTATACCCGAGTGGCTGCTACTTTGTTCCTGTGACCATTCCTCTACTTACATGGGTGTCGAGGACTGTCACCTATTGAAGGCTTCTCCCAGCGGTGCCTTCTCTTTCATCCTAAATGCCCATCCTCCCTCGTCCTTCTCCACCCCAGTAGAAACCTTGAGTTCATTGGATCCATCCCTCAGATTTTGGCTGGTTATTCTTCATCCAGCACCCAGTCACAAACGCTCCTTAACCACTTCCAAAACAGGATACGGAGGTGCCACACCAGACGTAATCTGCCGCATCCAGCGAGGGGAGGCGGACCTCTGGATCTGCGATGATGACAGCTGTGGGGGAAGCGTAAGGCCCGAGGACCTGTTGCCAGGTGAGGTTTGGCTAGGGTGACCATGTGTCCCAAATTTCCGAGGCTGGTCCCGGCTGGCTGTGCAGAATTATAATGGGCGTCCCAGAAACTCAGGGGTGCAGGGTGCAGTCTAGGCGGGAGTCGGAGCAGAGTAGAGCACCTTGCAGGCGAGCAGGCAAGCACACAGCCCCACCCTCACAGACCAGTGAGAGCGTGGGGCGGGGGATGAGGCGACAGTGTCCCAGACTTTTTGGGTGATTTCCGTGTGGTCAGCCTACTTGTGGCTATCCCCTCCACGTGGCCCCTCTCTCAGAAATATCCCATACCCAGAGTGACAGGGGGACCCGGAAACTGCAGACCTGCCCTGGGCTGCCGTTCTGGGTTGCTGACCTCAAATAGCTTATGCTGTAATGCGGGGGCAGGCAAAGTCTGGCCTATGCCCGCGTCGCTCCAGTCTGTCTCCATGCAGACCCCAGGAGCTCTGGGGACCACTGCATTGCAAGCCCAGAGTATGGATGGAGCCCGGCCCAAGTGGCGATGGCAGGGCATATGGCTGGGCAGAGAGCTGCTCTGGGGCCAGGATCTTGCGGCAGTGATAGCATGGATCAGAGCTGGGGCAGAGCCATGACCCACTGCCCCAGGGGTGTGCAGGCAGTGGATTGTGGCTCTTCCCTGGCTCTGGCTTGTGTTGGCACCACCACAAGCTCCCGCCACGGAGCAGCTCCCTGCCCAGCCGCGTGCCCTGGCTGCACCACTCGGACCAGAGACCCTGTCTGTGACAGCCCCACCGCTCTTGGGGTCTTTATGGAGACTGGCCAGTGTAATGTGGGCAAGGGCTTCTGGGAAATGCGTCCAGCCACCAGCTGGATCCACTATTTTGCCCATCCATACTGCAGTGTGTCCTGGCAGGTGTTGTTCCATGGAATTCAATGATGTGGAGACAAGCAACTCTTCCCTTCTTCTCCCCCTAATTATGGCTGTTAGAGAACAATCAAGTTTGCTATCTTGATTTTTAGGCACAGATTGGTTTCCCTGGGATACCATGATCTTTATAGTTTCCAGCTTCACTGAGCAGTGTAAGAGTTCATTCCCCAGCCCAAGGTAGCCATGCCTATACCATCCTCTTCCTGGGCATGATGAGATTTGTAGTCCCTCGTGGAAATCAGCATGGTCGGCAGAAGCTCTGTGTAGCCATTATTGGATAGGAGAGCGGTTGGGGCTGGAACCCAGAGACGTGATCATGGTCTAAGGTTGCATTAAATGGCTCCACGGGGTGGGTGGGATTCACAAGCTATCATGCTGGGGGGGAGGGCAAGTGAGTACTCCCTGGTTTGCACCAGAATCTTCCCCTTCCTGTTTCATCTCTGGGGACTTGAGTGTCACAAAGCTTGCAACTCAACACCGAGTCCATGTGCAAGTTAATGTGCCAAGGCCTTTATCCTGGGGCAGATTCCTGTGACATGAAGGACACCTGGGACTTATCAGCAGAGGAAAGCTCCATGGGCTCGTTCCCTACATCAGACCTCTCCCTGGAAGCAGGTAGGAAGCAGAGCCCTGCTCCCTCCAAAAAATAAAAAAGAGCCAGAGCTCTAAGTCCTCACCTCCCAGAACATTTCTTGGAAGGATGAGGGATGAAACATTTTGGCTTTTTCTCCCAAGCATAAGCAGCATTTGTGTGCATCACAGAAGCAGCTGGTCCAATGTAAGGCAGTGCTCCACAGCCCCTGCCAAAACTGCTGACAAGCCCCAGAAATCCACCGTTACGTTGTTCACCCTTGTACTCAGGTGCTACTGTCAAGACTGCCAGAGATCAAGGGTGAGCACAGGAGAGCAGTCTCACTACCGTACCTTGGCTTCTGGAGCATGTCAGCCCAGTCAGGTAGAGGGCTCGGCATCATGTCCCCGTGGAACCACCAGTGCCGTGGGATAGCCTAGCTGTTAGGGAGCCTCATCCTTCCTTTAAGCAGATGTCTCTGGTCTCATCCGTGGCCCATTAGAGCACGAAGCCGTTCCAATACTGTCTTTACACTCATGTCCCACATATATTTCTCCTAGCAGACTCTGAGGTGGTGGGGCTGACAGCTGGGACAGAATTTGGCTCTGAAATCCACTGAATACAGAATATTAGCATGGCACACCGACCTGCCCCTCCCTCACCCCCAGCACTTGTGGTTTTGGAAGGAAGACCTTGTTTTCTTAAGGAAACACAAGTGCCAAGGTCCAGTCCTGCTCTGAAACCCATCCCAGCAGAAGGGATCCCAGCAGTGCTTGCCCTTTGGCAGCAGGGTGGAGACTAATCCAGAGTTTCTCTTCCCCCCACAGGAGGTGCCTGGCTACTGAGCAGAGCTGAAGAGCAGCCTCCTGTGGAAGGGTCTGCAAAACTCGAGCCAGCATGGACTTCCCTGGGGAGTTTGGGTGAGAAGGATGCCCTGAGACCTGAGAAGAACCAATGGAACAAGAGCCAGGGGAGACCCCAAAAGCAGAAGGAGACTATAGCAGTGAATCAGGTACCGTCTTCAGTTGGGTGTGAGAGTGGAGATTGGACACAACCCAGTAAAAGCCCTGGGTGCAGGGAAGAATTTCTGGAGCTGCGAGACCTGAAGAGCCACCAGGCGGAGTTCCGCTGGAGAGAGACGCTATATCCAAATGAAGCCAGTGGGGAGGGCCTCAGCGGGAAGCAGAAACTCACCACCGAGAAAAGGGGGAGAGCCTACCCCTGCTCTGAATGCAGGAAAACCTTTAACTGTCAGTCACTTCTGGCTTTGCACAAGTTGAGGCATGCTGGGGAAAAGCCCCACGTATGCACCAACTGTAGAAAGAGCTTCACTTGCCTCTCAACCCTGGTTGCTCACCACAAGACCCATTCTGGAGAGCTCCCCCACTGCTTCACCAAGTGTGGGGAGAGCTTTGTGTACCCCATAGACCTGGTCAAGCACCAGCACGTACAAAAGGGGAAGCGTCAGTACTGCTGCACCAAGTGCAGGAAGAGCTT
This sequence comes from Crocodylus porosus, assembly GCF_001723895.1. NCBI lineage: Eukaryota > Metazoa > Chordata > Crocodylia > Crocodylidae > Crocodylus > Crocodylus porosus. The sequence goes on from NW_017728953.1 coordinate 920,982, forward strand.
CACCCTTTCTTCCAACCTGGCCCGGCACCGGCGTATCCACACAGGGGAGAAGCCATATCAGTGCTCTCTGTGTGGGAGAAGATTCACCCAATCCTGCCACCTGGCCCGGCACCAGCTCACTCATACAGGGGAGAAGCCACATCCGTGCGCTCTGTGTGGGAAGCGCTTCACCCTCTCCTCCAGCCTGACCCGGCACCAGCGCATCCACACAGGGGAGAAGCCACATCGGTGCCATGAGTGTGGGAAGAGCTTCACCCAAGCCTCCCATCTAGCTGACCACCAGCACATCCATACAGGGGAGAAGCCACATTTGTGCCCTGAATGTGGGAAGAGCTTTAGCCAATCTTCCCACCTGGCCCAGCACCAACGTATCCACACAGGAGAGAAGCCACATCGGTGCCCTGAGTGTGGGAAGAGATTTAGCCACTCCTCACACCTGGCCCAGCACGAGCTTATCCATACAGGGGAGAAGCCACATCGGTGCTCTGTGTGTGGGAAAGGCTTCACCCAGTCCTCCAGCCTGGCTCGACACCAGCGCATCCACACTGGGGAGAAGCCGCATGGGTGCCTGGAGTGTGGGAAGAGCTTCACCCAGTCCTGCCACCTGGCCCGGCATCAGCTCCTCCACACCCAGGAGCATCCATAACTAAGCAGTGCAGGAAGGGCTTGGGGATCTCTACTTGCTCTACTTGTTCAGGGCTGTATTCAGGCAATGCTGGTGCTGCAGAAAAAGCTGACCCATACTTCGGACTGTGTAGGTCATTGCAGACCCCAAAGGATCCAGATGCTGGCCCCCAAGATTTGATGGTGGGGAGGGGCTAAGAGGAAGCACCTCAGGCAGTGGCCCAGCCAGATGCTAAGAAAACGTGTGAGGAGACGATCTATGCATCAGCCGTGCAGTCTAAAAGTGGTCATCAGGTGAAGAAGTACCCTCCTAATGAGATATCCCGCCCCCCAAAGACATCCCTAACTTTCTATGAACTGGCTCCAAATGACACCCAGGGACTATCGTGGGACTTATTGCAGCTTTGTCTTCCTGCTTGTTTCCCAGGCTCCATGCATTGGTTGATTGCCCTGATTTCTCAGGAACTGTGAAAACACCTCCCCTGTTGCCCCCTCCTGCTTGCTTTTCCTCTGGGTCGCTCGTTTCCCCACTGACCTCAGGGCCTAGGTCTCCATCTCCCGGCAAAACTAGTTTAAAGCCCTCCTCACTAGGTTAGTGAGAAGTACTGCCTGCCCTGCACCCTAACCTCGACTTTCCTCCTTACCACATAACCCCTCTCTCAGGCCTGCTAATGCCTATTGGGGTCTGCAAGGAGCTACTACTACCACCCCTAGAGTTGGTTTGGATGGTTTTGCTTCTCAGCCTCTCTTGGGACTCTTCACTGCCAGGGGCCTCATTGCATTCTCTGCTTATAAAACCCCCAGAACTGAGCATTATATTCCTGCGGTTGGCCTCTATATGCTGTCTGGAGCTGTGAAATGGGAGCAGACCAGACCCAGAACCGTTTCCAGGGCAGATATCTGTGATTTCCTAGACACTTCCCTTTCCAAAGGAGTCACTGTAATCCAGGGCTTGTTGCTAACTCTCGGGAGCAGGAGTTGGTCACATTCGAGGCATCACTCCCACATATTGCTGTGCAGCAAGGATCCTGCACTTTTGAAGGAGCCTCTGGCCAGGGAGCAGTTGAGTCCCTTTTCTGGGTGCAACAGGGTAGCAGGTGTGAAGGAGGTGCAGCCTGTAGCAGGTCCTGCCTCTCCTGTGGAAGGGTGTGAAAAATATGAGCACATTCCCTGGGTGAAATTCAGCACGTTGTAATCTCCCATTGGGAATACTGAGACCTGCCTGCTGGTGCCAAAGCCATTTGGCTCCATGATTATTCTGTAGGGGCTAATAAACCATCATCGAGCACACTTTTATTCATCTTCTCTATAATTGTTCTCTCTGCTGATTTCCGTCTCCCTGGGTATAAAACTGTCCCGTTTCCCCATATTAAGGTGTTATAAGAAAATAACCTTGTGACTTCTGAAACGAGTCTCACTTGTTTGGCCAGAGGGCTGGTTTGTCTTGTTGGAAGTGGCCACCTCCATCAAAAGGCAGTGGGACTTTCTTCAATGCATTTTGAAATGGCCTGTTACTTGCTGAATGTCTAAGGGGCTGTGTAAGTTGGGGAGAAGTGTGTGTAGGCGAAGGAGCGTGTGTCAAAGGAACTGAAATCCTAACCACTCCTTTCCCAGAGGGGAGCGTGTGTGCAGATTAGTTAAGGTCGCCTGATGTGTTGTCCTTGATTTGACTTTGTGGCTAGGAGTGAAATTAGCTGATCAACGAGACCGTTCTGATCGCGGTTCAAAAGCTTAATACAGTAACATCTCCATTATCCGGCATGAGTGGGGAATGCCGGGTGCCAGGAATGTCAAAGTACCGGTTATCTAAAAACACTGGAGCCAGAGAGGAGTTTAGGGGGGGCTTGCACACAGCTTGCACGTGGCAGCAGTGCGGGGTGGTGGATGGCAGTGGTGCGGTGCCGGTTACTAGAGTCGCTGACGAGTAGAATGCCGGAAAACAGGGATTTTACTGTAGCAAAGACTGATTTGTATTGGTAAAGGCAATGCTTAGGCCACCTTGGATTCAGAACAAGTAGGTCGCTGGCCCGGCATCTCTGCTTCCCTGGGGACTTTCACTGGGTTGGTTTCTTCCCCATGGGCTTCGGGAAAAGTCCAATTTGTTGCTTAGCCCATGCCCAGTCTTTATAGATGGCCAATTAGACATGCTAATAATTGATCCCTGGTTGGTTTTATTGAAATGTTTTTGTTTCAGTGGAACTGAGCGGACCAGATTTTCATGGTCCTGGAAAGGGGGTCGAGGGACCACCTTAGCTCAAGCTTTTTATCCCTAGGTTGCCTGACCCTGGTCTCTCAATCACCTGTCAGTCTTTACTTCAGTCAATTGAAATCTATATCCCTGCGATAAGGAATCTTCCCTTCTGCTATCTCTCATCCTGACTTGCTCTTTGGCCTTGGTCAGTTATTCATTAACTGCAGCCTGCTGCTTTGTTCTTCCCCTCACCTGCAGCTGATGGCTTTCAGCTATCACCTGAGCAAATGCAGGATGGCTGTTGGACGTGCCTGTGACTGCCTCAGAGCACGGCTGAGGTCACTGAACTACAGGCTCAAGTTGGAGCCAGAAAACATAGTGGCTTTTATAGTGGCAGCCTGCATGCTCCACAGTATTTGCAAAACCAGGGGAGAGGTTTGCAGCGAGTCTCGGGCTGAGGAATTGCAGGAGGCAGCGGGACATGGGTGGGCAGTGCACGGCACCCCACACCATGAGCATGGAGACGCTGGTCGGGCAGTCCTCGTACAGGACTGCCAGGCTGCACACATTACAGATGCTGCTGATGGAGTCGGTTCCCTCTAGGCTGATGGATGTGTTCCTGATACCTACCGCTGAGTGTTTCTTTGAATAAAGATAAAATTTTCATTGCAACACAAAAGTTTCTCTCTGTCTCTTAAGCACGTTGTCTGTAGTGGCAGGGCGGAGGATGCGGTGGCAGAGGGTGTGGTGGGGCAGGCGGGGGGGTCTCCCTGCAGGCAGCTCCAGCTTCCCATGGTTATTGAAATATGAATAGCCGCCCGGTACTGGGACTGCGGCAGGGCATGGGGGCAGGGAGACGCTCACCTGTGGGGAGAAGGTGGCTGTCACTGTCAGGCTGCCAGGCGCGGTACTGGAGCCACAGCCCAGTGCGGGGGCCCCTGGCATGACTCAGTCACCAATACCCAGCCTGGCACGACACCCCTACCCTTCCCCCCCGGACCTGGGGCTGCCATGTGCTCTGAAGGGTTAATGAAAGCACTCCAGGGTGGTTATGCTAGCTGGCAAAGCAGCCTGGGGTGGCAGCCGTGCCAGGGGCCCGTGGGGTGTCCATGGAAACTAGCCCGAGCCGTGTGGGCAGGGGCTCCTGGGAAATGGGGTCTAGTCACCGGTTTGGTTTACTGAAGGCAAGGAAAGAAACATGGAGGGACACACCCCAGTCAGCCCCCCCATGATCGCCCTTTATATAGTAGTGGTTTTTCTACTGCTGCCATCGCCAACGGTGGTGATGCGTCCCCTGCCCCTCCATGCCCCTCAACCGCGCACCCCTCCGCACCCACCCGCCGTCGAGGTGCAGCACGTGGGAAGCGCACCGTTGAGGGGGGTGCCTTGCACATGTTAGCACATTAATATATTGGGACACCCTGCGTCTTTCTTACCATCGCCTTCCAGAAAACCCATGCTGGGCGGAGGCATCCTCCCCCAGCGACGCTGCATCTTGAGTGGTGTATAGGTATGGACAGACACGGTGCTTGGACAAATCTCCCACGGGCGATTTTGTAGCCCGTAGAGGCAAAGGTGGCTTTGGGAGTTTGGGGCAAAGCCCGTCTTTTTCCTTCCCCTGCAGGACTATCAGAAGCTTAGAAACAGAGGAGAACCTGGGGGGATCTTGTGGCAGCCGTAGCTTGTTTCAGACAAGTGCATTGGGCTTGACACAATCCCATCCCTCAACTCTAGCCTACATTTTGGAGTGCGGGGGGGGTGACAAGGATCACGGTACTATAGTGTTACGATGGCAGCTCTTTTGGACTCTTGTCAACCTTTTTTCCTGGGTTGAAAGTAAGTCGTGCTGAGACCAGATCCACAGCAGCCTTCTTGAGTGGTTAATAGTGTGTGGTGGGTGTTCAATAAACCTTTATTTCTCTGTGTAACTTGTCAGTGTAGTACTGGAGCGGGTGACTCCGAGTGGAAGCGCTACATCCCCTTGACCCTACCACCCTTGGTTGGGCTAACGGCTCATTTCCTTTTCTTCAAGCAGAGCAGCACTGAGGCAGTTGTGAAGGTGAGTGCAAGTTGTGGGGGCAGACAAACCCACCCGTGCATTTGTGACACTTTGCACCCTGCCTGGCATGAGACAATCGGAGTAGGATGCTGGGAAACTAATAAAAATCCTATTGCGGACGATAATTTTCTCAAGTCATGATTTTATGGCAAAGATTTAGATGACCAGTAAGTATCTGCTGAAGGTATTTTAGGACATGCAGGCTTTCTAGCCTGGATACTTGGCCTCAGAAACAAAGAGCTGGATGCAACAGCAGGATAAGCCCAAACAGCCTGACTCTTGGTAAGCAACGCCACCAAAAATCTTACAGCCCTTGCTGAAGGATATTTGAAATACTGGAAATTATACCTGTATCACTTAATCTTTCCGGGGGCCTTTCTCCACTGATTACGTCAAATACAGACGGAGCTGTTTGCATGCCAATGGGGAAATGGGCGGATAGCTCTTCTCCTCGGTTCGATTCTACTTTTTCATCCATCTCCTTTGTGGGTAGAAATTTCTTCCGTATTAATGTTGCTAGGTCTGTGGCATGTAAGTTGTGTGTTACAAAACACTTTCCCCTATTTTCTTTTTGGTGCTCTAGCTGCCATCACGATATAGAGGAGTCTTAAAACTGGCACTTGTTCGTCGGCTCAATTAGTTGCTATATCAAATGAGGATAGAGAGATATTTTTCAGGTCACACAGACACGGTAAGTAGAGAGAGTCTGTGTCTCCAGAGCTATTGACGTGAAAAGGGAGCCGAAGCGTACCAGCGTGCTAGGGCTAGGCAAAATTAACTGTGGCCCTTAGAGGAGCACTAGCTTGAGGCTTGGAGCGTAGTGCTGGGCTTCGAGGGAATGGCAAAGACAAGCAAGGGGGACATTACCAAATTAGTGCCCATTCCAATAAGATTGTATCTGTGTTGGGTTTGATCGCCAAATGAATAGCACGATGCTGGGCCCCTAACATATTAGCAAAGCTTTGAGATCCTCTTTGACTGGAAAGAGTGTCTGTTGTGTTATATGCACTGGTGACGTGTAGGGGGTGCACACGTGTGCACATGCACCCCGAGATTGGCAGTGCACACCCTGTGATCAGCTGCTGCTTGCTGCTACCCACCACTGCCAACACTGCGGGCTCCGGCAATGTCGGCCTCCGGGGGCACGCGTCACGTGTGGTTATATGTGAGGTCTGCATCCCCCTCTCCAGACTCCTGGATCTGCCCGTGCCCTAGCCCCCAATCCCCTCCCAGAGTAAAGAGAGAACCCAGGTATCTTAGCCCGGCTCTCTCTGCTGCGAGCCCCCAGCCCCATTCGCCTCCCACGGCTGAGGGGGGAACCAGGCGTCTGTCTCAGCCCTTTTCTTAGGAAGACTGATTGGAGCTCCCACGGAAAAGGTGGCTACAGAACCGGGCTTCCAGGATGCCTGCGTCTGGTCCCCAAGACAAAACGCCTGCCCTCTCTCCTGTGCCCAGTGGGAGGAGGAGGATGGGAGGGCTGTTTTCTAATGGGCTTAAGTGGTGTTGTTGGGAGCCAGGAGACCTGGTCTGTCCCCATTCTGGAAGGGGCCGGGTGGGTTAAAGCTGAGGCAGGGGACAGATGCCAGATTGCCTGTGCTGTATCCCCTAGCTCTGCACTTGTGGCGAATGATGCTGGGCCAGTAGCTTTCAACCTTTTTTCATTTGCAGGCTCCTAAAAAATTTTAAATGGAGGTGTGGACCCCCCGGGAAATTTCAAATGGAGATGCAGATTCCAGTGAATTGTAAGTGTGGGTATTCACAGACTTTTGATTGATCGGACTCATCTTTGGCAGACCCTTTAGACATAGTCTGTGGACCCCCACAGGTTGGAAACCACGGTTCTAGGCAAAGTCCTTGCCTTTCTTTCCTCCAGTCTTTTGCCTGCTTCAGCTCTTGGATTCGCTCTCACTTTGAATCCGTGCAGCATGTGTGAAGTGCCCAGCATGCCAGGGCCCCAGTTTGACCTGGGGATCTGGGCACTGCCTAGTGCAATGGGGCCCCAGTCGTGACCTGCAGGTTCTGGGTGTCAAGCGGTGTGACAAGTGCCAGCCAGCGCCCACTTCTTATGATTTACTTGCCCCTCTTCTGCTACTGACTCCCCTTTAGAAGCAGCTTTCATTCTACAGCATCAGCTGTCTCCGTTTCGGCCGCTCTACATCCCTCGGAGCCCCTCTCTTTGCTGTGTGCTTCCCCTCCACAAACTGACTGTTCTCATACTACCTGGCATTAAGATGAAGTTGGATCTGCTGCTTCCCCAGGAAGGGCATTTGGGGATCAAAAGCTGGTTGTATGGCGACCCGGACTGAGATGCAGCTGCCTCTGAGGTGTGGACTGGGGGCTGGTTATACAAAGCCAAGAAGCAGCCACCAGGGGCTGGTTATACAGGGCCCCATGCCCAGCTCCTTGGTTTGGCTTTCTGAGTGGGGGTGGGAAGTGGAGGGACAGGATTACCTGCCCCAGGTGTTGCAAATAACCCAGTTCCTGAGTGTGATGTGGACTCTGCACTGAAGTGGATGGGAGTGCTTTCCCCAGAAGCAGCTACAGCTTAACACCAGGGAACAGGCCTGGGCCCATCCTGCCCCCCGGCAGTAGCTCTCAGTAC
>NW_017728953.1:928557-942269 GCF_001723895.1 Crocodylus porosus
GCCTGACCCCCCCCCACTCAACTTCCCCACTCACAAGTAGAACAGTTTATTAAAAGGTAAATAAATAAAAATATTTCAGCCTTATCCAATTTTCCCTTCAACTATTCAAACTCCCCAGCCATTATAACCCCCAAATATTAAAACACTCCCAAATAGCATCCCAAATGTCCAACACTTCAAAATATTCAACAACTTTAATATTAAATTACCCCAGGGTCAACCTCCCCTATTAAATACCCTAAAATATTAAAACATTTAAAATATTAAGTACCTTATTCGACACCTATATATTATGCACCTTCAAATATTAAGTTCCTGGTTTGCAGTTTTAAGTGCAAACTCCCCACCTGGGAATTGCAACCTTGCCCAGTGTAGTGGCGGTGGGGTGACAGGTTCCTTCCAGAGTTACAAGGGAAGGTTTTTTGTCACTGCTTGCTGCCTTTAGGTCGGGGTTGCTGGGGTCTCCATCTCCTCTAGATGCCCATGGTCGCTGCTGAGGCAGCCAGTGTCATTGGGAGCTTGAGGAAGCCCACTGCCCAGGGTTACCACTGATTGGGTGGGTTGTCATCAGTCATCACTGGCTGCTGCTCTAGGGAGCGCTACCTGGGGGGTGCTGCTGCTCTGGATCACCCACCACCACTTAAGTGCTGCTGCCTCTCGGTACCCAAGACTGAAGTTGCCACTTTCACCAGCTTGCCACTGCTTTGAGTGCTGCCTGCTGACGTTGCTGCAGTCAGCTTAAGAGCCACTAGGATTGGCGCCGTCTGGAGTCACCAATGAGATGTGGTGCCTGGAGCACCGCTCGGGTCTCCATCACCTCTCTGGAGCATCACCTCATGCCGTTTGGGATGGCTGCTGTACAGACTTGCTGCTGCTGCCACCTCCGGACAGCAACTGTGCTGGCTCTAGGGATTGCCAATTGGGGTCTCTGGCACGTCACAGGACTGGTGCCACTGCTTATTACTTGGAGTCAGAGAAGTAATGCTTGCGATCAGCCTTGCCTCCTGGAAATGCTTGTAAATCTTTAAAGGCTGCAGTAACTTCCTGGTTGTTAAGGTGAGGCTAAGAGGTTTATTGTTCTTCAGGTCCTCCTTGCCTTTCTGAAGGGGAGCACCACCGCTCCTGTCCATCTCCTTTGACTTCACGTATATCATCACCAAGGGCTCCGACATCCCCTCTACCAGTTCCTTCAGTACCATGGAAAGAAGTTCATCAGATCCTGCCGACTTGAATTCATTCAGACTCAAAGAAGCTCTTTGACTATCTTGTTATCTCATCCCTTGGTTTGCCCTCCTCCTCCTAAATAATCTTAATTACATGTTTGTTTGGAGCTTAATTTTTTGGGGGGGCACAACAGCAAAGTAGCTCTTGAGTAGCTCTGCCTTGTTAGTGTCTCAAGAATTCCCTCGGCCCGGTAAGCGGACCCAGTTTCCTTAGTCCTTTTTTTTGAGCCAACTTACTTGTAGATCCTCTTCTTGTTCTCTTTAACCTCCCTCACCAGGTACAGCTCATTCTTTATCTTTGCCTTCCTGGGTTTGCCCATGCAGATTCTTGCTATTTCCTGGCAAGCTTCCTTCTTGACTTGCCCATTCTTTCATTGCCTGTATGCTTGCTTTCCTTTTCCATTGGAGAGCAAAAAATGGGGGTTGGAGGGGAGGGTGTCAGGAAAAGTCTATGCTTATCTCTCTCTAGGCCTGTCCTATAAATGTGGTGAAAGATAAGCAGACTTTCCCAATCCCTGTATCCCTTCCATTTTCCATGAATCTCCCTGGTCTCTGTAACCCTTCCAGGACCTTTAGCTCCCTATTATTCAGGCACCCCAGTGTGACATTTGGACAAATCTCTATCACCTTCTATCACCCCAAATACTATGCTTCCTGCAGGGTTTCCCTGCCCCTGCAGATCCCCAAATCCCAGTCTTCCTGTGAACACATCTATCCCCCCAGGACACACTCCTAATGAATCCCTTATAACTTACAATTATAACCCTGATCTACATCAGGGCGGGCTGCTCCTCTCTGCTTAGTTCTGTAGGGTAGTAAGGGCTATAATGCTGTACCAGCCACGTGCCATATTACCCCAATAACATGCCAAAGCCCTGAGCATGGGAAACCACCCACCCCACTCCCCAGAGCCAAAAGTGGCGGGGGGGCAGAGTGAGGAAGATGGGCTTCTGTGGGTTTTGAGGGTGTGGAGAGAAAGAGCTGAGGGCAATGGGGTGCTGCAACAAACACACAGATGCTGTAACAGTTTTGGGGGCCAGGGCTGGGACAGTGGGAGGTTAAGCCAGGGGTACTGTAAGGGAATTCAGCAAAAACAAACAGTGGAATAGATGCCAGAAACACTGGTATTTTAATCAATATGGTTAGCCCAGATAGGACTCTGAAACCTCTCATTCCCTAGCTGCTCTAGCAAAGTGCCTGATGTAGATACAGCTCTACCGAGCTGTATCTGTTTTTCCGCTTCAGCCCATGTCACCCAGAAGGTGGGGGGGGGGGCATCTACTCCCTCTGCCAGCACAGGCTGCATCTGAACTCGGGGTGCTGCCATCATCACTGCACCAGCCAGGCCTCTGCAGTGCAGGTGGCCTGAGTCTCCCCTGCAGAAGCTGCTCTTGGCAGTGACTCACACGCAAACCCCCTGCCAGGACAGGGTGACCCCAGCTGTGCTTATATCCTGCCCTATCCAGGAAGTTTCAGCACAGTTTGCAATAAAAAAAACACAAGCAACATCCCAAAATGTGAAACCCCCCCACCTCGCACACATGCAAATGTGAAACCCCCTCCCCACACATGCAACCATGCCTCCCAACTGCCAGTCAGACCCAGATAAAAGAAACCCTCTTGAGCCCCTCCCCTACCATCCCTGACCCACCACCCCACCTCAATCCCAGGCAAGTTCCCTTCAGTCTCCCCTCAATATTTCTTCCAAACCAGCTCCCGACCCCTGCAGGGAGGCTGCAGTTGTCTCCTCCCCTCCTCGAAGAGCATTCAACTCTTCTCCCTCCTCCCAGGAAGCACAATACAAGATTCCAAAACCCCCTGAAACAAACTAAAAGCCTCTCTGGCCCCACTTCAGACAATACCGAAGGATGGCTTTAAGCACAAACAAGGGTAACCCATTTGAGTAGGTTTGGGTATTTGACTGGTCCAATAAAGTTCAGTCCATTGACCGGTCAAACATTGTAAAAAAAAGTTGCCAATAGGTCCAAATAATGCACAGAAAGAGCACAATTTTCCATTAAGAAATGTGTCAAAAGCAATTTTAAAAAATGATATTTCTGTCAAGAAAACTACAAAAAAAATTTACTTTTTTTTTTTAAAATTGCTATAATTTTTGACCAGTCAAAAATATGCAGTCAACTGACAATATCTGACTGGTCAATTGACCAGACTGCCAATCCAAACATTGAAAGACAGCAGGGCTTTTGAAGCACAGGCCTGAGCCTACCTATCTCCTCCATTTCAGTTGCAGCCCAAAACCCAACTATGGCATGTTTGAGTCCCCTGGACAATACTCCTATCCCCAGGCCTATGTGAGCCTAGTACCTGGGCAGATGCAAAAGTGAGGCCATTTTAGTTCAGGTGCCAGATCCTTCCCTACCACCCCAGGGCACAGACTGTAGGGAGAGAGCCGAGAGGAGAGCTGATAAAAACTGACCCCATGTCAAAGGCAAGGGTCTGATCTGTGGGTTTCCTGGTGCTTGTTCAGAGCAGAATGATCCCCGAAGCTCTTCCCACACTCGGCACAGCAGCATGGCTTCTCTCCCGTGTGGACACGCTGGTGCACGTGGAGGTAGGATGGGCGGGTGAAGCTCTTCCCACACTCATTGCAGCCATATGGCTTCTCCCCGGTGTGGACGTGCTGGTGCACACGGAGGTGGGTTGGGCTATTGAAACTCCTCCCACACTCTATGCAATGATAGGGCTTCTTTCCGGTGTGCAGGCGCTCGTGGATGCGGAGCTGTGATGGGTAATGAAAGCTTGTCCCACACTCTGCGCATGGGTAGGGCTTCTCCCCTGTGTGGACGTGCAAGTGCGCCCGAAGGAAGGATGGGCGGACAAAGCTCTTCCCACACTCCGTGCAGTGGTATGGCTTCTCCCCCCGGTGAACCTGCATGTGGATCTGGAAGAGATCCGGGCGAGCAAAACCCTTCCCACATTCGGGGCAGTGGTAAGGCTTCTCTCCTGTGTGGACACGCCAGTGGATGCGGAGCCTTGACAGGTCCCTGAAGCTCTTCCCACACTCATCACAGTGGTGTGGCTTCTCACCCGTGTGCACGCGCCGGTGAACACGGAGCCGTGATGGGTCACTGAAGCTGTTTCCACACTCAGCACAGCGGTGTGGCTTCTCCCCAGTGTGGAGACGCTGGTGCACACGGAGGTTGGATGAGCGGTTGAAGCTCTTCCCACACTCAGCACAGCCATACGGCTTGGCTCCAGTGTGCACGTGCAGGTGTTGGGCAAGGGTAGACCTCTGTCGGAAGCTCTTCCCACACTCAACACAGTGATAGGGCTTCACTCCAGCATGGATGAGCTGGTGGGACTGGAGGTGGGAGAGCTGATTGAAGCTCTTCCCGCAGTCAGCACAACAGTAGTGCTTCTCCCCAGTGTGGATGCGCTGGTGCACACGGAGGTGCGACAACTGATTAAAGCTCTTCCCGCACTCAGAGCAGTGGTGTGGCTTCTCCCCAGTATGGACGCGTTGGTGGACATGGAGGTGAGACAGCTGGAGGAAGCTCTTCCCGCACTCAGGGCAGAGGTGGGGGCGCTCCTCCAGATGTATTCTCTGGTGCTCAGCAAGATGGGATTTATAGGCATGGGGGTCAGCAGTCTCCCTCCCATGGGTCCCCCCATGGACCCTGAGCTCCTGTTGATCTCTGAAGCTTTTACCACACTCTCCACATATATATAACACTTCCCCCTTCTGAGTGCTGCCCTCAAGGCTCTTCAGATCTCTCCGCCCCTTGAATCCTTCTCTACATACAGGGCTCTTTCGGGGCTCAGCTGCTTTCTGTGTCCATTGCACAGGTAGCTGGTTTCTGACTGGGACCAGCTCCAGGTGTGCAGGTGCTTCCCCAGGATGTTGCTGCTCAGCTCTGTTCTCCATCCAGGCATCTGCTGGGTAGAGAAGGGAAGGCAGAAGTTAGACCCTGTGCCTCTGGCCAAAGGGGAAGTGCTGCTATTCCACTTGCCTAGATGTGTCCCAGAGCAAAGCTAGGCCTTGGCACTTGGGTCCCTTGTGAAAACAAGAAGTCTAATTTCCAATGTTCCCAGGGCAGACGATGGATGGCCAAGCCAGTACACTTTGCTAATGTTCCTTAAGTGGAAGACTCAGATTCCCAGTGGTTCTGTCCCAAATCCAAGCCTCATCTGACTGGGGAGAATTCAGAAGTGTAAGTCAAGGTCTGCGCTGGTAGAAGCAGTGGAAGGGGTCAGTCTGGCTGAGGGCACTAGGTTGGCAATGATAGCTGCAGCTGCTGCCACTCATAATGTCCCTCTAAACGGGCACTTGGGGCTGGTGCTCCAGTTGCCCATCACTCATTATGCTACTGGGAGAGATGCATCAGCTTAGGCCCTTCAGGGATAGACATATGTGGATTGTGTATGCTGGCAAGGAATCTGACTGGCTCCATGCTCTCTATGGCTGGGAGACGAGGCATCTGCCTAATGGAAAAACAAAGTCTCAAAAGAGTTTACGTATGCTACAGCAGTGGTGGGTCCTGAGGGAAGACTGAGCCAAGCACTCTTCCACCCACCCAAAGTTGCTGCCATACTACAGACCCACGACTTCACCACTGAGGCTGCTTGGGCTCATGCTTATTTTCCAGGTCCCAGTTCTCTGGCCATCCTGAGAACGGCATCTGTGGGTAAATCTGAAGCAGCCGCACTGGTAAACTTCTGAGTTGGAATATGTTAGCAAGTATGGGTGTGTGGGGTGTGCCAAGCACTGCCCTCTCTGGAATAGACCATTGCTGTAGTATAAGCAAGCCCTAAGGCAGAGGTGGGCAAAATACGGCCCACGGGCCATATCCGGCCCACGGGCCATGCTATCCGGCCCGCAGGGCCCCTAAAAAATTTAGAAAATTAATATTTATCTGCCCTTGGTTTCTGTCAAAAATGACAGGAACCAAGGGCAGTAGGACCCAGGGGAACTATGGCAGGCTCCCACAACAGCAAGGCCCGCCCGGCCCCACCCCTTGCCTGGGGTTGCCTGGGCCTACTCCGGACAGCCCTGCATGGGGCAGGCGAGGGGCCGCTTTCCGCCTCCCCACCACGCTCAGTTTTTCCTTGGGCTCCTTCCTGGCACGGAGAAAAGCGACCCACTCCTCCTGCGTTGTGGCCAGTGCCTCATGCTGCAGCTGCTCGCAGCCTGCGCAGGGCTGTCCTGAGCAGGCACAGGCAGCCCCGTGAGGGCTGTGAGTGGCTGCAGAGTGGGGCACCAGGCAGGCAAGGGGCAGCTCCCTCCCCCGCCGCGCTCAGCACCACCTTGTAACCCGATCCTGCTGCCAGCCTGGGCCCTGTGCCCGCTCGGGGCTTGCCTGCTTGGGCCATATGTGGCAACAGCAGCTGTGCCCCCCACCCCCAGCTTGCAGCGATGGCAAACGCTGCACAGCCTGTGGGCTGCCCAGCGCATAAGCGCCGGGCAGGCAGCAGCAGCCAGCGCGGCAAGTCGGGGGACCACAGCTGCTGCCACTGACAGGCGAACCTGGAGCTGGCGCAGAGCCCAGGCTGGCAGTGGGGCTGGGTTACAAGCTGATGCTGAGCATGGGGAAAAGTGGCCCCTCGCTCAGCCCACGCTGTACCTGCTTGCAGCCCACACGGGGCTGCCTGTGCCTGCTCCAGACAGCCCCGCATGGGCTGCGAGCACCTACAGCAGGGAGCACTGACCATAGAGTGGGTGAGGGGCCGCTTTTCCCCATGCTCAGCACCAGCTTCTTCCCTGCCGGCAAGCAGGGGGTCAGGGCTGTGCACTGCCTGTACCGTGGGGTTGGGGGGCACTGGGAGTGAGCAGGTGTGGGAGCAGGCCCCCAAGACAGAGTCCCAGCCAAGGTGACTAGGCCTCAGTCTTTGAGGAAGGAGACATTGCTGAAGGGCTGAATTTGGATGTCATGATCCAAGAGCCCTAAAAGGGAAAGAGAAAGTTAACAGTTGCTTGTGCCCACATCACTGAACTGCAGGGACTGGAAACACCTACCCTACCTGGACCACATAGATCAGGGTAAGCAGTTTAAGGTCAGTATCTAGGGGTGGAGGATGAAGGTGGTGTTGCTGGGTTCCAGCTCCCCATCATTCTGGTACTGAGAGGTTCTAAGGAGGTGGAGCAGGTGGAACTGCCACAACTCACCTGGGGACAGGCCCTCGGATGACATGCTTTCTCCAGAATCCTCATCATCACAGACCCAGAGCTCCACCTCCCCTTGCTGAATGCGGCAGATTAAGTCTGGTGTGGGACCTTGATATCCTGTGTGGGGAAATGCATAAAGGGTGCTTATGCTGCGTTAGTCTCTACCTAGTCCGCTATTGGGATTTAAGGAATGGATCCAATGGACTCAAACATCCTAAGAGGGCCTTGAAGGAAGAAGGAAAAGGGAAGGACATTTAGCAACAAAAGAAGGGCACTCCATCAGAAGCCTTCAACAGATAGTGACCCATACCACCCAGGTAAGCAGAAATTATGATTATGTGAAATAAAAAGCATCAACCATTCGAAAGAAAGGGGGCAGAGGTGCAACGATCTGTGATATACTAGAACAGATGAGGAAACTTTCATATACTTTTAAGATACTAAGTAGAAAAGTTAAACATAGACACACTTATGGATGGATACAACTTCTCAGGGGATTCCAGGCAGGCAAATGTAAATCAATTTAATCTGATAAAGAACGTGCTAAGTTTTGAAAGCGAAAAGGGTCAGTGACAGTTAGATGAAAGTGAAGCTTTTTTTAGCGGCTGGGATGGGGAAAGAAGTAATTCATACTAATAGCGCAGAGGAAAGAATGACTTCACATTAACTCTAGAGGCAACTATATTTTGACGTACAGATGTAGACCGGTTTTTGACAACTTTGTCTCAACAAAACTAAGAAGTCTAAAAGACTGATTATATGAAGACTATAATAAAACTCTTACCTGGCAATTTCTAAAAAGAAAATGGTGTCAAACTTTTGCTTTTCCTGTTACAACCAGTATGATTTTTTAATTGGGGGAAGTGGGGGGAAAGAAAGCATTTGTGTAGAATCAAACAGTCAGATTATGGAAAAGAAAGAAATCCCTAAGACCCGAAAAGGTTACAAGCAGTATGGTTATTAACCTAAAGAGAGATAAACATTACAATTCCTGGGGGAAAAAAGAAAATGATCTTAATATTCTAAGTTTTCTTAGTGCTACGGTTTTAAAAATCACTAACAGGTGGCTAGCTTGTTAAAACAACCTACTTTACCCAAGTGTTAGAGACTAAGGGCATTTATACACACACATTTGTCTAATCCGACACACTGGAGATCCAGCCCGTTGGAGCAGGCTCCATTAATCGAGTCTGCTCCACATGCAAGCTGACGCACCTGGTATTGCATCACATGCATTTGTATAACCGGAGAAATGTGTCAGCATGCAGAAAATGGCAGCAGTGCACATTTGAACTAAAACACCTTCAATGTGTTTAGTTCAAAAGCGCGCCATCGCCATTTTCTGTGTGCTGATGCACATTTCACCATTTAAACAAATATATGTGCCACAGAGCCAGGTGCTTTTAAAAGTGCCCGGCACTGCAGCACAAGCATGCACACAAATGCCCTAAGCCTCAAAAGCGAGGGTATCTAAACATCTGTAGATGTGTTCCCGTACCTGAACAAGATTTCAGTGCAAAAGTAACACAACACCAGCTAAAGATAAAACTGCCCTTTTAACAGCCAGTTAAAACCCAAATAAGAATTTGCCTTAATGCTAATTGAAAGCAAGTCTGTGTGCTGTTCTTATATTTTGCAGTTAAGATAGATACAAACAGGTCAGACTGAACTTAAAACCATTAATTTCTGCAGTCTTTCCTTGTTATTGTACTCTGTCCCGACTTTTTCCTTGGCTATCTAGATTATTTGCCTATGATGTTACCTAGGCTCTTTCCAGTGCCATAACTTCTGTTTCCTTTAGCCTCTTTGACATGAACTGGCCTAACATGGGTTCCTACTAGCTGACATTGGATTATTCCCACAGAAATAATATAATGAAGACAGATAACCACAGGGGAAAAGATGAAATGGTCTAAGTTAGCTGACAACTGAAAACTAGGGCTTTATAACAAATGTCACAGTCTTATTATAATAATAAACTTGATGCAGATGCATTTTGGAATACAAGGAAAGTAGTTGTCCTTACAACAATTGAAAATATATTAGGTGATACCAAGCCACATAAGAACTTGATGAGAAACCTGGCAGTAGGATATGGAGGTGTAATGAGCTATTAAAGATAAAAGCAAAATCTTTAATAAGTGGTAAAAATGAATTTGGATCAGGTTATTTATGCAAAAAAAAGATTAGGGTTGTAGGAAGGACAGTGGTAAGAGAAGCCGCATAAGTGACGCATACGAAAAACTAAACAGTAGATGAATGAGAAAACAATCAGCTGGCTAAAATCCACTATGCATGGACTTGGACAGGTGGAGGACTTGGATAATAAATGTCTCAAATACTACTAGTATGGGAAAGGCGGATTAACAGTTTAGCTAAAATAAATTGTCCGTGCGTGAATGATGAATTTTGAGAATTTCTTGAAAGAAGACTATCCCGGAGAAAATTTATATCCACAGACATTGTAAATGAACTTGCAAAGCCAACTAATAATGCAGAGAAAGTTAGAAGAGCCAAAAGTAAACTGAATAAAATAGAGAAGCGGCAAGGTTATGTATCCAACCTGTGGAAATTCCTAAAGCATTAGGAGATGAAAGGGAATGATGGTTGGCTGCTTCGTCCAGAAAAGTGTACAGTACAAAAAGTTTCCAGATAACTTACAACCAAATTCAATATCATTATTCTTGTTCAAACTGAAGGACAGCAGTACCACAGTTTTAATTGCAGGAGCAAAAAATTACTTAGTCACTCACTGAAAAAAAATGATGAAAAAGATATTTAAAGTTAGACATAAGAGAACCACAATAAATCAACAATCATTAGTTTGATTTTAGAAAAGGAGAAAGTGCAAGAAATCCTCAGCCACTTTCAAGAAAAAAAATAAAGAATAAGCCACTAGACACCCTTTGTGGTTTTAGGAAAAAGACTAAACAGAACCTAAAAGTAGGTCTAATGAAGATGGAGGAAGAACAAAGCACCACAAAAGTACACCTGACTAGCTACATACACATACAAACCTCAACAGTAGTCAGAACAAGGATCAGGGCTCTGCATTCAGCCCACTTCTTTATCACAGTGATCATTGTCACCTGCCAAGAACTTAGATTCCCTGCACTCTGGATCAGGTGATGTTTGCAGGAGATCTCCTGCAATACGAAGAGATTTTAGAACAGGAAAAAAACTGATAGAATAGTACAGCAAGCTTGAGAAGATGGGTGTTAAATTAAATGCAGAGAAGACAACATCCATAATCTGTGGATATACAGATGTTAGAGAGGTACATGGGCAGAAACTTGCAGGCACTCCTTAGAAGGACTAAGATTGTATTATGTGTAGCAACATCATTAGAGGATGAGCTGAGGAAATGAAAAAGCCAAATGTTGAAGGAGATGCTGATAACATCTCCATGGATTTATGCTGGGTAGTAACCCAAGAGAACCAAGTGGATTAAATTCCACTGAAACATGCAGGTTAAGACAGCTTAGTACTTGGGCATGATACAACAGGAAAGAGAATGAGAAAGGAAGACCATTGTCTCAAGCCAGAGCACTTCTTGAATATTTATAAACAATGGGCTGGAAATAGTGTGGGCATGCTGGGAAAGCCAAGGGAGATCTCTTGCAAAATAATTTCTAAATGTGGATGCAGCCCAAGGAAAACCCAGAGGAAAGGGACTGCTTCAAATAAAGGAAGATACGAAAATATAAAACAGAACATAGGCCTGATCAATAGCAGAACACTAGGGGAATGGTTTAAATCCACCTTAGGCCCAACCCTTCTTGAGGGGAAGGTTTTCTGCCGTCCTCTGTTGCAGGGGGCATGGCTGAGCCAATATTGACATTTCACAGAAATAGTTCCCTGGCTTTACCTACAGAAGGTTAGGGTCCTGGGCCTCCATTGTGTCAGAACTGATGATAGCCTTTTGTAGAGTTTTGATTATGGATTGCACAGGTTGGTTTGGACGGGGACGATCCTGCCTCAGACACAGGTAGATTAGTTGACTTCCAGCCCCACTTCTCTGATTTTATGAAGACTGTAGAGAAGAAAGTCAGAACAAGCTCACATAACTCTGGGGAGAAGCAAGAAACAGAACTTTACCCAGGGAAACAAGGGCTTGGTAATTCCTTAGCATCTGGTCCCGGTAAAGCCCCTTGTCTTCATCTCCCAGCAGCTCCCACTCCTTCCGTGTGAAGAACAGCGCCAGGTCCTCAAAAGCCTCCTGGAACTGCAGACACAAGTGTTATGTACTCAGTCCCATCAGCCCCAGCCTCATCCAACCCACAGAGCCCTGAACCTTATGCTGAGCTACAAAAACTTGCCAGTATGGCTACACTGGCTGTGGATATGAAACGTTGGAGCTAACGCAGTTGCTCTAAAAGAAGCCCCCAGTGTGACGAACATAGCATAGGCTGCATCTATACCACAGGGCACCACTGCTGTAACGAAACCAGCAGTGACGACCCCAACAACGTATCCTTCTCCGCCACAGGAAGCCCTGTGATCCCCACACCTCTGAGCCTCGCTCTCCGTCACAAAGATAAAGCAGTCTGGCTACTCCTGAGGACAGATGGCAACTTTTGACCCCTTGGCTAACACAGCTCTGCCAAGTTTGAAACGCGTTTGCCTGCTTCAGCCTGTATCATCCGGGAAGCAGCACACCCGCTCTCCCTCTTGGCACAGAGCTGCATCTCACAGACCATCTAAATCAGAGATGCACAAGTTTCATAAGCGAGGATTTGGAGGTAGCTCGCCTGCCAGGCTTTTGACCTAGTTGCACTGAGATTTCAATGGAGTCTGTGCCGCCGTTACCCAGGTGCCCTGGGTCTCCTCTGGAAAAGCAGTTTGTTGGGGGGTTTTGCTTATAGGAAAATGTTTCCTATCCTAAGGCAAATCCACGAGTCATTCGAGATCCCTACGTGGCCCTACTACCGGCAAACACCCAAAGCCGCAGGTGCGAGCGGAGGGTGTTTCCAAATCCTTCGGCAGGCATCCGACGCGCAGGCCCCGGCCCGGAGGCTCGGGGTTCGGATGCCCGTCAGCTCCGCTCGCCGCCAGCCCTAGGGCTGCAGGAGCAAGCTTGGGGGAGCCTCCCATTTCCATCAAGTGGGCGTAAAATCCAAGAGCTTCCCGCTCGGGGCCGTCCCGGCTTTCTGCTACTCTGTCCTCTACTGACACGAAACCCGACGCCTCGATGTCCTCCGGCGACCCCCGAGCGAGGCAGACGCGGACGCCCCACCTGTGCCGCGAGCGCCGCGGCCATCCCCGCTGGGCCCGGCGGGCGGAGGGGCTGGATCTCCAGGGTCCGAGGCCGGCTGGACCCAACCTGCAGCAGGAGCGATCAGGCAGCGCCCGGACCAGGCCCCGCTCACGGAGACCCCGCCAGGCTCCGCGCGTGCGCACCCGCACTCCCTACCGGGGCGGGGCGGCATCCCCCAACCGCAGCTTCCGCTCTACTAGCCCCGGGTGACCGGAACTCTATGGTCACTCCGCCTCCGCTCTGCTGACCCCAAACGACCGGGACTCTGTGGTCACTCCGCCTCCGCTCTGGTGACCTCGACTCCAGGGTCGCTCAGCCCTCCCCGCCGAGGGCTAGCTCACGCCCGCGTTAACCCCCTCCGTCCCGGGCCGGCACGAGGAAGGAGGTCGGGGAAGCTGTTTCTAAGATGCCAGTATTTGGCTTTGACAAAAGCAAAAAAATGTCAGCTGCTCGACTTCCTGGACGTTCAAAACACATGAAAGAACCCGCGGATGAAAGATTAGAAACGCTCATGTAATCCCATCGATCTGCGTGTAATCACTCGGCGGGTCCAGATCGCCGCGCTAGACAGGCCGAGGGGATGCAGGTGGCGGTGGCCGGAGACAGCGGGGAGTGCAGAAGACCCACAACTCCGGGCTCCGGCAGGACGCCGGTTATTAGACCCGCTGAGAAACTGCAATATGTACGCTGGAGCTTTTCACACAAGAGACAAAAAAGACTCCGATAGCAAATGGTATCGGAGTGGCTGCAGGAATTAGGCAAGGCAAGAGGCTGGGCTTTCCGGGGCGTTTTCTCTGATGAGACCAAGTGCACGCTCGGAATAAGACGAGAAGGGCGTGAAGGCACGACACGCTGCCATGGTGGGGCGCAGGGAATTCGGGTCAAGCTAGGACTCCAGAGAGAAAACGCGCACTTGCTCATATACAAGCGTTTTTAAATAAAAAGACGACAGCTCCTCGCGCGGCTCCCCAGCAGCCCGGCCCGCGGGCACGGACGGGGGCTGCTCGGACCCCGCGCACCTCCGGCCCGCGCAGCGGCACTGCCCTGCCAACAGCGCGGGCGGGCGAGGCTGGTTCGTCTCCCCCCACCCCCACAGAAAACACGCGCG
>NW_017728953.1:942369-961055 GCF_001723895.1 Crocodylus porosus
CCCCTGCGGGGCCGCCGCGCGCATGCGCGAGTGCAGGGGGCGCAGAGCGGGGCTGCGGCCGGAGCGGTGAGGGGCAGCGGAGGGGCCGTGTGCAGAGGGGGCCGTGTGCAGAGGGGCGGCGGGACTGTGAGGCTTTGTGCAGGGGGGCCTGGGGGGAGGGGGCCCTGCGGTGTGAGGCAGGGCCGTGGGACGCGTGGCTGAGATGGCTCTGGCCCGGGAGGAGATGTGGGGGTATCTGCTGGCTCTGTCCGTGGAGGAGACGGGCGGAGGGGCAGCCGTGGGGTGCGGGCACTAAGGATCATGACCAGGCTGACCCCCAGGGTCTGTGGGGATGGACTGCGGAGGGGTGTTTGGGGGAGACCCGGAGCGCGTGGGAGCAGGGCAGGACAGCCACCACGTGGCCCCTCCGGTTGGGCCAGGCCAGGGGGACCAGGGCCGGATGAGGTCCTGGAGCTGGTGCCCTGAGCCTGGTCCCGACTCCCCCATCACATGACGGAGGCTGTGTTGTCTCCTTTCACCCACTGGGCCAGGAGACAGAATCCTGCCCACAGCCCCCGCGGGAGCAGTGGGAGAGGGAGAGCGCAGGCCACAAGCTGGCGCGAGGTTTACCCCAGCACGAAAGATAGCTGCTGGGCTGGGGTCAGTGCAGGCCCCGTGTTTCCTGTCCCCAGCACTGGTGAAGATGGAGGAGCAGGACCCAGCAAGTGCTGAGCCCAAGATGGGGAATGTCCCCCTTGTTGTCTAGGACACAAGTGGTGGGGACTCCCCGAGATGGGCAGCACCGCGGCAGGTAGTGCAGGGACTGCAGGAGTGGCCAGTCCAGGAGCGGGGGGGTCCAGCAGGAGGAGATGCTGCACTCCCATCAACCCCCTGTGGAGGTGGAAGAAATGGCCTTGGGCAACATGTCGCCCACTGTGAAACCTCTTCAGTGGCTGGAACAGCCACAGTCCCATATTGCATATATGTCATTGGGGTTCATTTCCAACTTTGTGGCCAAAGCATGGTTCTTTGATGCTTCCTTTTTCCTTCTCTCCTGTACAATGAAGCTTGCAGCTCCTGCAGGCACATGTCAGCATGGGGAAATAGAAAGGGCTTCCCTGTGCCCAAAGCACCAGGACTAACCTGTGGAATCTCTTCCCCTTCCAGCAGGGACCCTGAGCAAAGCTGATGAGCCACCTCCTGAGAAAGAGCCTGTAAATCTGGTGCTCCTGAGAATGTTCCCAAGAAGATCTGGAGAAAAGGACTTCCTGGCACGTGAGCCAAGCCAACTGCAGAAGGGGCAAGGCAGGCCCCCGCAGCAGAGAGAGAGTGTGATAGTGAGAAAGGTACACGCTCCAGTAGGGGGTGGAAGTGGAGCCAGGGCAGAGCCCGGAAAGATTTGGGAGTACAGAGAAAAAATGGAGAAGCCGAGAGACCTGGAGAGGAGGAAGAAGCTTTACTGAAGAGTGGCTACTGTCAAACAGCTGGCAGGGAGGATCTCAGGGAAGCAGGTGCTCACTGCCGCATACAGATAGCTGGAGAGGCAGGACTAGGATTGTGCAGTCAAGGCACTCTGACACTAGAAGCAATGCCTGAAATAGCTCAAAGGGTTGCACACACAACATTTTAAAAGTAGGTTCCCAAGAAAGGAGATCTCTTTTGTGACACCCAGCCAGCACCAAAGAGCACAGGAAAGAGGTCTCTGCAGCTGAGCTCAGCAAGGTCTGCCCTTAGACAACTAGGCCTGAGGAGCCTGGGACGTTTTCATTGCTAATCCCACCAGGGTCCTTCCAGGAGCAGGCAGTTCTTGAGAATGAGCGATATTCCTGACTACTGGAGGAAAACGGGAACAGCCCATGAAGCAGTAAAATGAATCTCAGTCCCACTCTTCTTGCACCAGTGTCTAACAAGGTTAAAAGACTCATCCCAAAAGCTGTTACTATCTGGAGGTTGTGCCACCATGCACATGGCTTGTGCTTAGGAAAATCTGGATGCTGTGTTATTCCAGGAGCTGTTCTGTTGTAGTCTCTGTGCTTGGGAGTTGAGGACCTTGATCCCCTCTTTCTCCTGCTTCTAAGCTGATTTTATACTGCATCTAGCCTGTCCTAAGCTACTAGGAACCCACATTTCCCCTTTATTCCTTCCCCTGCTCTTTGCTTCCACTCCACTGCAAGACACAACAGGGATGACTGCAACAGCCCCTGCTCAGGTTGGACATCAGTAGGGAGGTTCTTGGGTATTTAAGGGCAGTAAATCCCCTGGAATTCAGGGTCCTTCAGAGCTCCCATCCTACAGGGTTCTGGGGTTTATAGGGAGGTGTCTGGTTGAGAAGAGTAAATTCTGTGGCTCCTCTGTCCCAGGGAGGAGTTTTTTCCTGTGAGTCACTGTTATGAAAAGAGTTTCCTTGGGAGAGATGCAAAGCACCTGCACTACAGATTCTCTGCTGATGTAGTTATGATAGCGCCCAATGGTAGACGTAGTCTATGCCAGCAGAGGCATAGCTGACCCACTTCCTCAAATGACATGGGCTGAAGTGGACAAATGCACTGAAAGACTGAATCCATGCCATGTCCCCTGCTGGAGCATCTCTACTTGGTGTTGCCATGCAGGAAAATTTTTGTAGTATAGAATAAGGCTCAGGGCTGGAGGAGGCTAGAATTGAAGGGACTGAAGATGTAATACTTGTCACTGCAGCTTGAGGAAGCCTTTGAGGACGTGGCTGTGTATTTCACCCGGAAGGAGTGGGAGCTGCTGGAAGATGGAGACAAGGTGCTTTACCAGGACCAGATGCTGAGGAATTACCACACACTTGTTTCCCTGGGTAAAGTTGTGTTGCTTGCTTTTCCTTGGAGTTATGTGAGCTTGGAAATGACCCTTACTTCTCCTTGTACTTTTGCAGTCTTATCAGAAAACGTGGGCTGCTGGTTTAAAACTGCTCTGTGCTGTTGTTCTGTCATTGATCAGGCCTCTTGCATCGTGTACTCTTATATCCTCTTTTGTTTGAGTCTTCCCCTTGGTCTAATACCTGGAGCTTCCATATTCTGCAATTTCTTTTGTAAAATGATTTTCCCTTTTTCTCTCCCAGCATGTCCATACCATCTCCATTGCATTGTTTGTGGATATTCACCAACAATTTGTCCAAATATGTAACAGTCCTTGTTTGCAGATTTCACTCCCCCCTAATATCCTTTCTTTTTATTACTCCCCAGTATAAGTTAATGGTGGTCTTGGCAAGATCTGCTGTTTCACCCCATGGTGTTTCTATTTCCACAGTTCATCCTCTGGTGACATTTCTACACACGATGGAATGCGGATACTACTAAGAAAAAGTTGATGTAAATTTCTTTTAGTATTCCTTTCCACTGAAAATCTTCCTTGGACACCTGCTCAATTCTTCCTCCACCCCCTAGGTCTGCAAAGATAATTTATAGTTATTTATTCTTCTCTGTACTTTCCTTGACCATTTCTGAGGATTTGTTTAATCTTTTATTTTTCTAAAACCACCTGAATTATCCCTGAATTTTGTTTACAATGGTTGCAGTGCCTTTTTTATTGCAAATGACTAAGTGACTATTTTCTCTTGTCAGCTGGTTGGGCACTGGTAGTTACTACTTCTGTTTGAACAAAAATAGTGAAACTTAGTCATTGTTCCGTAATCTTGTCCCCATGTATAATTTTCTGCATTAAATGCAGTGATCACCACTCTCCTTCATCTCCTCATTCTTTTGGAACTTCCATAGATAGGTCAAACAATCCTGCTATATTCATATTTTTAATGTAGTTATTGTGCTCTGTCAGCTGGGATTTCTACCCCATTTACAGTTGTAACTGAGGCACATGTTTTCTGGAATATTCACTTTTCAATAAAGCCTCAAAATAGAAATCCTGTGTGCCTGAAAAAACCTTGAGATCAGCTGTTAATCCACCTTTCCCATCATAGGAGACCTCAGTATCTAACTCCTTTGTTTATGCATTGTGGATTTTTAACCAGATTCTCAGTTGTTCTTTCATCCTCTTTGCTGCTCAGTTTGACAGCATTCTGTTATGAGCTAACTTCCACCATTGCATCTATTCCTCTGATGTTCTTTTTCTGTATTAGGGATTTGAGAATAGGTTGGAGTCAGCAGGTAAAATGCTGTGTTGGACCCACAGTATCAACCTTTGACTTGTGCTATATCTCTGCTTCCAGTCCTGGTGAAATCTCTTTGCATTGGTATCTGAGCATTGGTGGTTCAATGGTAGAATTCCTGCTTGCCATCCAGGAGACCTGGGTTCAACTCCAAGCCAATGCAGCTTCTCTGCGTGTTCAGTTGGGGTCCTACGTGTCAAGATTGCTGTGCTGTTAACCCTTGTTTCACATGTGTTTTCTAGACATCACGAAGCACTACTTCACAGTCAGGGCAGCTAGGATCTGGAACCAACTTCCAAGGGAAGTGGTGCTCACTCCTACCCTGGGGGGTCTTCAGAAGGAGGCTAGGCAGTCACCTTGCCGGGGTCATTTGACCCCAGTACTCTTTCCTGCCATAGCGGGGGGTCAGACTTGATGATCTGCTCAGGTCCCTTCTGACCCTACCAACTATGAAACTATGACTTGCAAGTCATTCAGTACTGCTTCTCTTGCTACTGAAATTTTACAGATCTTGTCTTTTCTGCATTAAATGACTAAGTCCAAATCTATTTTTGTCACTCATTGGAGACCTGTCTTTCCTTCAGTATCTCATTTGAACCTTTGTATCCCACCACCAGGTTTTCTGCCTGGTTTTCCTTACATGTTTCATATATGACTTTTTCAGTGGCTGCACAGATCATGTCTCACCTGAAGTACTGTGTACACTTTTGGGCCACACACTTGAAGAAAGATGTGGCCAGATCAGAAGAGCTTAGTGGAGAGTGAGGCAAATGTGTAGTGGCCCTGGAGACATGACTTACAAAGGAAGGCTGAAAGAACTATGGTTGTTTCATCTGGAGAAGAGAAGGCTGGAGAGATGCAAGTCTTCAAATACCTGAAGGGAAATTAGAAAGAGGATGGGGATAACCTTTTCCTTGTATGTGTTGGGGACAGGACTAGAAGCGATGGCTTCAAACTGTAACAAAGGAAATTAGGTTGGAGAATAAGAGATTCTTTCTGACAATGAAGGTGATCAAACATTTGGAACATGGTACCTAGAGAAGCTGTGGAATCTCCATCCCTGGAAGTTGTGAAGAGCAGGTTGGACAGATCCTTGGTTTGGTCTGGATGATCCTGCCATGAATTGGGGGCTGGATGTGATGACCTCATGAGGTCTCTTCCACCTTGCTTTGCTGTGCTCTGCATCAACCTTTTCTGTTATGGATTTCTGTTATGAGCTAACTTCCACCATTGCATCTATTCCTCTGGTGTTCTTATTTCTGGATTGGGTATTTGAGAATAAGCTGGAGTCAGCAGGTAAGATGCTGTGGTGGACCCCACAGTATCAACCTTTGACTTGTGCTATATCTCTTCTTCCAGTCCTGATCAAATCTCTTTGCACTGGAAGGCCATCTCTTTCAGAGGTGATTCTAGGGTCATCTTTTTTCCGGGGAAGTGTTAGTTAATTTTGTGCTATGGGTGTTTGTTTGTTTTTTGGCCATAAAAATATATCTCCTTTCTGCTTTAGTCTGTACACATAAGTCTGATGGACTCTCCTACATGTTTTGCAACCTGTGCATTCATACTCACTCTTGTGATGGTCCTTCTATTGGTTCAAAAGGCATCCACAGTTCCAGTCATCCATTTTTGTGAACTCTTGATAGAAATTACAGTTTCCATGTCATCCATCTGCTATTGATCCATTTCACTTCCAAAACTAAGCACTGCAAAACTTGGAAAATAAACCCATTTCCATTTTTTTGCCTGGAATTACCATGATAAATTGTATCCATCCATAAGTGTGTTCATTGTCCTTTTTTCAATTCAGTGTCTTACAAATGTATATAAGATTTATCTTTCTTCTTTCTAGTATGTCACAGATCCCTGCACCTTTTCCCATGCTCTATGGTACTACTGTGAAGTTTCTATCCTTTATGTAGTCTGAATGGTTGATGCTTTGTACGTCATATTACTGTTTCCCTGGGGTACATGGACCATCAGCTTTTGCAGGTTTTGCCTGTGGTGGCTTCTCTTTCAATCTTAAATGTCTACCATTGCTTTTCCTTTAAGGTCCCAGTAGAAGGCCTGAGTTCACTCAATCCCTTCCCCAAATCCCAGCTGAGTAACGGAGCAAGAGGAACCAAACATTACCACTTTTTCTACACTTCTTCCAACAGGATATCAAGGTCCCACACCAGAATTAATCTGCCGCATCCAGCTAAAGGAGGTGGAGATTTGGGTCTGGAATGATGAGGACCCTGGAGAAAGCTCCTGGTCTGAGGATCTGTCCCCAGGTAAGTCTTGCCAGTCGACTCACTGTCCCCACCTCCCACTCAGGACTTCTCAGGATCCAGTGGGAGGTGGGAACCTGCAGATCTGACTTTAACTTTTGTCTGAGTAAGTGACCTTAAATAGCATACTGTGTGTTCCCACTTCCTGCAATTCAGTAATGTGGGGAATGACAACTCTTTCCTTCTTCCCCTAATTCAGGGTGTTTGGGCACGAACACCATGTTTCCTATCACTCTCCCCTCTTGGAGTTGGAGCTGTACGTACTTGGATGGGAGGCTCTGTTATGGGGACCACCATGAGGATGGCATGCCATACTAGAATTGAGGCATAAGTCTGGTATCCCTGGGATACCAGGGGTTGGAATTTCCACCTTCATTCAGGAATGTGTTGATTCCCCAGCTTTTAACTATCCCCTGCTAAAGTGTGATGGGATTTCTAGCATACCACAGCAGCTTTCATGGTCAGCAGAAGCCCTATCAGAGCCATTAGGGTTGAGCTATGAAGGAATTGAACTTAAAAGAAGAAGCTTTACTGGGTGAGACTAATGGTCCCTCTAGCCTAGTAGCCTGTCCTCAGCAGGGGGAACCATCAGGTGCTGCTGGTTGGCTGGTCCTGGGCACAGGAGCTCTGAGGTGCTGCAGGCTCTTGTACCCACCTGGTTACTGACCTATGCCTCCTTCCCCACTTGGGAGGGAGATGCTCCTCTCCCTTCTTCTGCCGCTTCTGCAGTTGCTTCTAACCAGAGGATGTACCCCAGCATTGCTGGCAGAGCTCTTACACTGCCAGCACCAACTATTACAGCACATCCCCCCCGCAACCTTCCTGTTGCCCCCTCTCCCCCTTGTCTACTACCCTGTCATTCGGACTTGATGATCTTCTCAGGTGCCTTCCAACCCTACTAACTATGAAACTCTCCTGTGCTGCATCCTGTTTTCTACTCCCTAATGGTGTTTGTGTTAGGTTGACTAAGCCAGCAGTTTGGTTTCCACCCCCCACTTTGTCACTGTTTGTCTTTCTGTGTTTATTCCCCATCTCCCTTCACCTCTGCTTTCTGTCTCCCACACTAGTCTTTCACACAGTCCCCCCTTCCAAAGTGCAGCCTGAGGAAGTACCCTGATACACCTTCCCCGCATGCCACCATCTTTCTGCTCTCCCTCACCATCCCACCTCTTCCCCTTAGCTTCCCATGGCAAGGCAAGAGCCTACGGCCACTCTGGCAGTCTTCAGCAAAGGAGCAGCAAATGAGATGGGGAAGAAAAAGTAAGGCCAGGGGGCTTCTCTGGGCACAGATTCCCCCAAAGAAAAGGACAGATTCCCCCAAAGAAAAGGACAGAGGAAACACCAAGGTCTTCTCAGGTTCTTGCTGTAGATGGGGTAGGAAGAGGAAAGGTCCTGCCACTAAAGGGAGGGTGCTAACACCTACAGTCACTAGGTACTCATCATCAATGAGCATCCTACCCACTTAGCTTTCCACCAGCCCTGCAAGGCTGGCTGTCCAGCAGAGCATTCTTCACCACACCAGCTCTACATACTCATGCTCCACCTTCCTTTCCTTGTATCCTGCCCAGACACAAGGAAATGGGATACCCTCAGCAAGGGTCCCCAGACTAGCTCGTATTTCTCCCTGATGCCATGAGCCTGCTGCGTGGAGCTGTGTCCATGGGCATGTATCTGGCAAACTTCAGGGTCATCCCTTTGTTGACAGAAGGAGCAGGTGTTGGAGGAGAAACCCTTACGCACCTAATTTGCGTGGCTGCAGCCCCTCCATTGGCTCCTGAGTAACCTGAGTTTCTGGCCATGTTTCTCCTTGCACCTCTTCTTCTATGCACTGCCCATCATGGCTTCACCAAATCCCAGGGCATCCTGGTCTAACTCCTCCTTTCTCTAATCAAGCTTGCCATGTATCAGACCAGGAAGCAAATTCTGAACCCAGGCAATTCTTCCTGTTACTCCTCTGTGCATGTCTCTGGACAGAGTTTCACTGGGCAGTGTCCACAGTTTCCTTGGACTTGTTTGAGGGGCAATGTGTACTGAACAGTTCATGTCCCCACTTGGATCACTTGTTATTAACCTATGAGAATGTTCTTTGTTTTGCTTTCTATTCCCTTCTTAATGATGCCCAACATTTTACTGACTTTTTTTGGTCACTACTGCACACTAAAGTGATGTATATATTTCTTTAAAAAACAATGATTGCAGGAGGCACTGAGGTGGGGCAGGGGCAAGGCGAGGGCGGAGCCAGCTGCAGAGGATGGCAGTGCCACAAGGTCCTGACAGGCAGGCTGAGGCAGTGGTGGTATGAAGCAGGACATGGGGCAGCAGCAGCCCATCTTCAGCCAGCCCAAGGTGAGTGGTGGGCGGGACCTGCTGCATCCCCCTGGGGCAGGGGTTGGACACGATGATCATTTGGGGTCCCTTTCGACTCTACGATCTTGGAATCCCCCCACATTGCAGTGGGACTGGGGGGGAGGGCAGAGTGCTGGCACCCTAGCTCCCACCTTGCTCCCAGCTGGCAGCATCCAGGGGTGCAGCAGCTTGTAGAGCTCAGGAGAGAACAGGAGCAGCTGTTCCTGCCACCATGGCCCCTGACCCGCCCCAGGTGCAGTGCCTGGGTCCAGCAGGGCATGCGACTGCCAAGCAAGAAGTAGAGCCCAGGTGCTCTCAGGCTGCACTGCACTGCAGTCCAACCTGGCTGTGCTGTCCATTTGGGAGGTGCCCTGTGGCAGGCACGTTCCCCAGCAGCTTCCACCCTCCATCCTGTGCTCCAAACTGCGTGGTTTCTTTGCTTGCCAGTAAGCTTTTTTTTCCCGCAAGCCCACCAAAATTGTGGAACTGGCCACTTGGGAATGGCCTGAAACCATGGCTTAATTACTGTGGATTAAGCCTGGGAAAACCATTAAGCCATGCTTAATAACACATGGATTAATGGCTTCCCCTGGCTTAATCAAGGTAATTAAGCCTCAGTTTCAGGCCATGTGGCAATCTCTTGGGAGGGGTAGGACTTCTGGGGCCCCTCGGCCAATCGGAGGTGTGGGGGACTCCACCGTCCTAAGCCTGCAAAAATGGCTCACCACCCCGTCATGTTCAGTAGACCTCTACTGAACATGTGGTAACTCCAAGGAGGCTGATACCCCAACACACCCAAGTATGCTGATGCACTCCAGACCAGAATTTTACCAGTGTGGCAGCTTCAGGCTCATCCCCAGAAACTTTTCTCTGGCCTACCAGAAACTGAAAGCTCAAGAGCAAGGACTGGGGACTTGTCCAAACAGCCTCACCAATGAACTCATGGGTCTGGAGCATATCAGCAAACTCAGATGTGTAGGGAAGTGTTCATACCATCTTTCTTAGGAATAGTCAGTGCTTTATTCATAGACAAAGCCTTAGCAATCCTTACTTTTCCTTAAAGCAAGTGCTTCTGGTCTTGCCTCTCCCCTTTAGAGCATGGAGCAATTCCAATCCCATCCCAGCCTGTCTGACATGGCTTATCCAGTTGGGGCTAATGTAACACAGTTCTCCCCAATCTGGTGTGGTCAGAGCTGGACAGAACCACTGGGAAAATGGATTCCAAGTTCATTGACTGGGGCAGGGGTGTGGCATCTATGCTGGACTGCCTCCGTGTGCTAGATCTGGCACAGTCTGCTGGTCTGATCTGGATTGGCCCTGGATGCAGTGCACAGGATCATTCTGGCATACGCACCACATGCAACATAAGTCCCACACCAGTCCTAGCCCATGCTAGATGGACTCCATGTGCCATATGTAGGCTGGGGCCAGTGCATGCAGCACGCAGCATTATGGGCTGGTTGACATGGAGTATTGTTAGCCTGGCACTCTCCAGTTCCTTCCCCCAAGACTTGGGTACCTAGGAACTAGCAGGACAGGGACTAATATTTAGGTTCCCTTTTCCATCCAGCAGGTGCCAGGGCATTGAGCAGAGAAGAGGTGCAGCCTACAGAGAATGGGCCTCCAAACCTGGAGCTGCTGAGGATGCCTTGGGGAGATCCTCTGCCCTGGTCTCTCTGGGCACAAGAGCTGAGCCAACAGCAAAGGAGTTGGGGCAGGCCCCAAAAACAGAGAGAGAATATGGCTATGACCAAGGGACTGTTTCCAGTTGCGTGTGAGAGTGGAGCCAAGTCAAAGTCCTTAAGGAAGGGATTGGAGGAGCTAAGTGATCTGAAGAGCCATATAAGTAATCTTCATCTGCAAGAAAGGCTGCATCCTAACCAAGGTGGTGGGGAGGTTCTTGGGGGTATGCAGGGGCTCACTACCAGCTGTAAAGAGAGAGCCCATCCCTGCTCTGAGCATGGGAAACTTGCTGACTGGCAGTCATGCCTGCCTATACACAAGCCGGTGCATCCATGCACCAAGTGCAGGAAGAGCTTCAGTGACCCCAGCAACCTGGCCACCCACCACAAGATCCACTTGGGGGAAAAGCCGCATAGCTGCATGGAGTGTAGGAAGAGCTTCGCTCGCCTGTCAGATCTGGTGAAACACCAGCGCACACACACGGGGGAGAAGCCATACTGCTGCACCAGCTGTGGGAAGAGCTTCAGCCAGTCCTCCCACCTGGCTCAACATTGGCATGTCCACTCTGGAGAGAAGCCTCACAGCTGCACTGAGTGTGGAAAGAGCTTCAGCCAGGCCTCCAACCTGGCTCGGCACCGGCTCCAGCACACGGGGGAGCGGCTGCATCACTGCCTTGAATGCGGGAAGAGCTTTAAACACTCCTCCACCCTGGTCCAGCACCAGCGAATCCACTCTGGGGAGAGGCCATATCATTGCACTAAGTGTGGGAAGAGATTCAGCTCATCCTCCACCCTGGCTCAGCATCAGCGCATTCACTCTGGGGAGAAGCCATACTGCTGCACTGAGTGTGGGAAGAGCTTCAGCCAGGCCTCTGCCCTGGCCCAGCACCAGCGCATCCACTCTGGGGACAAGCCATATCATTGCACTGAGTGTGGGAAGAGCTTCAGCTCCTCCTCCAACCTGGACAAGCACCAGCGCATCCACTCTGGGGAGAAGCCATACCACTGCACTATGTGTGGGAAGAGTTTCAGCCGGGCCTCCCACCTGGCCCGGCACTGGCACATCCATTCTGGGGAGAAGCCATACCACTGCACTGAATGTGGGAAGAGCTTCAACCAGTCCTCCAACCTGACCCTGCACCAACGCATCCACTCAGGAGAGCGGCCTTTCCGCTGCACTGACTACAGGAAGGGCTTTGGGCACCAGGAGCATCTGGCCCAGCACCAGCTCATCCACATGCAGAAGCCTTAATTCCGTGTGCAATGTGGAAGGGCAGGTAACACTCAGCTCCCACTAGGAGATGCTTTTAGACTAGCAGCTTCACCCCCGAACTGAACGCAGGAAAGAATTCATTCTGTCTTCATCCCTCACAAGACACCACACACAGGCCCTCTAGGCCCAGCAGCTGGATCCTGATGTTTGATTAAAGGCTGAGAGGAAACTCCCCCTGTAAGTCGATACAGTGGAGGGGCCTGGATTGGAGCCTGGCTCTGCTCCTTGTCATTCCAAAGAAAGGGGAGTGAGGTCAGCTGCCTGCTGTTTTCCCCACCCCTTTTCCCTGCCCTCTCTTCTATAATGGTTTCTCTGCTAATAATGTCCAGAAACTGAACATATTATCTCTGTACTTGGTCTCTGCCCCTTCTCTAGAGCTGGTACACGGGAAGAGGTCAGGTGCCAGAGCCCCTTCCAGGCCCAGAGGCTTCTGGGATTTCCAAGCCCTCTTCCACTTCCAGTGGGATCAGCGAGATCCAAGGATTGTTCCCAACTCAAATTGAGAGCAAGTGTCAGTTATGCCTGGGTTACTGCTTTTCAGCAAAGACCCTCTGAGCTGAGGGCATTGGAGTCCCTTTTCTGGGTGAAATGCGGGTGAAGGAAGTGTAGTCTGTGGCAGGCCCTGCCTCTCCCATGGAAGAGGATGGAAATGGTGCATGCAAGCATGGTTCTGGGATCATGTAGAAGGAGCTATGCCTTTCCTATACTATGGGTATTTCTCATGTTCCTGGGCTTTGCTGTTTATCACATGGGGCTGGGAGGGAATATTTTCCCCATCCTGTTGCTACACAAATCGGGGTTTTTAGGAGGTTTTCTTCTTCCTTGGAAACATGGGATATTAGCTGCAGCCAAAGAGGGGGATTTTGACCGTGCTATGCCAGTGCTTCTGCTGGGACTAAAACCTGGAGGTTCCTGGCTTAGAGGGTCTTGTCCCTGTGCTCAGGATCAGGGCAATGATCATACGTGGGGTCAGGAAGGAATTTTGCCACGTAGAGCGGTACAGACTAGGGGTTTCATCTTCTGTAGTGGTGGATGTGGGCCTCTTCCTTGGATCCTCCTTCATTACATTTTAACGTCCCTCACAGCAGCAACACACCGGCCACCCTTGTTCCCCTGCTTTCTTTCGCGTGTTAGGAAGTTATGCTTTTTGGTCGTGACAGAGTTAACCGTGTATTTTAATTAATAGCTTAGATGACTATTTATATGCAATGGTTTGAATAGGGATGATTCTGCCTCAGGCAGAAGTTTGGACTAGAAGTCCCTTTCAACCCCACGTCTTTTATATTTCTGTGATCCTCTGGCTGAAATTCAGCACACTGTAATCTCCCAGTATGAACTGTGTAGTCTCTGCTAGTCCCAAGGCGTTTTGGCTCTGTAATTCTCCCATAGAGACTAATTCAAAGGACTAGTTATGTGGCATCGTGCACACCTTTTTCCTTTCAGATTCTCCATTGTCCTCTGCTGATTCCTAGGCCATAAAACAGTCCTTACTTTCCTTCGAAGTAAATAAACCTTGTGACTTTTAAATGACCACCATTATTTTTGTGGGGAGGGCTGGTTTGTCTTCTCATTGGAGGTGGACACGGAATGAGGGAGGGGATGGGACTGTGCACCACATGTTGAATTTTTAAGAAACCAGAGGCTGATGAATGGTGAGAATAGGTAAGGGTGTGTGGGGTCAAAGGAACTGAAAACATAGTCATCCATTAATGCAAAGGTAACACAGTGGCAGATCTGTTAAGGTCACCTGTCACATGTCTAAAAGGCATGAACTCATAACTGGGTTAGAGGAGGTTGCTTTCACTCCACCCCGATGTAAATAGGAACCTGGCTGTTCAGGCTTGGCGGTGGTCACAGAAGGTAGGATGAGATGCTGGCTGCATCGCACACGTCTGCTGCTGGCTGTAGAAACACCAGCACATGAGGCCTTGCTCAGCATTAGTAGACCTTTAGCTCTACCCAGAGATCCTACTTTCACCCACACCTGCAGGCAGGGCAAACAGTAGCCTTCAGGCCTTCCAAAGGGGAAACCCAGACCCACAACAGGGCTGTGGAGACCTTCAGGAACAGGATGACATAGAGACTGGATGAGGGAACAGAGCCTCTAGCACAAGGAACATGCCCCGTGTTTTCCCCAGTGGTTTCCTGTGAGCTCAGTGGGTGACCTGCCCCTCCTCAGCAGCCTTTAATTCCCAGCCCGGTCTCCCTGAGACCTTATATACTTTTCACTATGGTGGGACATAAGTCACATGTGTGCATCTGTGAGGTGGGGACCCTCCCCCATATGCTGTGAGCCGCACACCAGAGTCTGGCAGCTCTGCCACAGTGCCATCCAGGACCACCTGGCAAAGGCCATCCTGGCCACAGTGGGGAAGATCTCCATGAACCATGCTGTCCTAGTGACCATAGCACCAGTGTGAGCAAGTGCTTGGGGATTGTCTTGTTTGAGTGGAAGAGCAGGGGCGCAAGGCAGGATTTTGGAGGAGAGAAGTGGGGGAACCTCTGTGGCCACTTCCAGGGCCTGTGGCAGGGTTTGGGTGGGCTGGGCCAGCTGGTGATTCCTCTGCCTGACCCAGAAGTGATCCTCCAGCAGAGTGGGAAGGACAGGCAATGGGAGGAGGTGGGCTGGACCTCCCTTGCCGCTCACCTGCCATCTTGCCTCCTACAGTAGAGGGCTGTGCCTGTCCTCCTGGGGCTAGCACACCCCATGACAGGCTGACAGCTGTGTCAAGTAACAGCATGGATCGGCACCACCAGCAGCAGCATGCTGGAGAGAGAGGCCTGGCATGGGGTGCAGGCCCAAGGGCCAGCCCAAAGCACCAAGGGATGGCCTACACAGCTGGATACGCTCACGCTTTTCAGCCCAGCTTGGAGGCAAGAAGAAGCTGTGCTCCTTGCCCACATGCAGCCCTGCACTGAGCTGACCGAAGTGGGAAAGTCCCTGGGCTGTCCTCAGCTGCAATGGCAACAGCTGGGCAAGGAGGGAGACTGGTATCAGCAGCAAGATTCAAACCCATACCTCCAGGGGCAACTACAACCTGAATGCTGCACCTTTGACCACTCAGGTATCCTGACAGGTAGCGTTGCCCTGTAATAGTGATCTTCCCCCCAGCACTCTCCGGCTTCAGTGCGCCTTCCAGGCCCAAGTGCTGGGTTCCCACCAGTTAGGGCTGCCTGGAAGGGAATCCCCGCTCCCAGGGGGAACCCAGCAGCCCCTTCCTTGCTAGGGAAAGACCAGACGGTGCTGGGGGCACCTGCTTGGCTCCAGAGCATAATGGCTTGCTTGGAAGAAAGTGATGGAGGCAAGGGGAAGCTGTAGCCCTGGTCTGTCCCTGTGGTGCAATGGGCTAGTGCATTTGGCTATTAACTAAAAGGTTGGTGGCTTGGGTTGCCCTCTTCCCTGGCTAAAATGAGGGACCCACAATTTCAACTGTTGAATCTGTGGTTTGTTCCATTTTCCCATGGGAAATGGAGAACCCAGATCCCTGCTCATTAGCCTCCTATGGAATTGCTTGTTTCTGGACGTGAAGAGAGAGAGCGCAAATTGGCTGTGGCCAGCAGTATGAGATCTTGAGCAGTGCCTTTGAATTAAAGATCCCTTGTCAGGATATCCAGACACTAAGGAACTGTCAGTGGCTTGAAGACAAGGTAAAACTCTTCAAGTGCAAATTTGGTTCCTTGTGCATAGATTAAAAAGTATATCTCTAACTTCTTTCTAGCTTGTTTGCAAGGCTGGTTTCTGACTTTTGCTTTGATCCAGCAGAAAGATGTGAATTTGAGCAGACAGGCAATCCAGCTTGACTTCCTTCCTCCCTTGCCCCTGAGAAGGCACTGGCTACTTACCCAGAGAGACTGTGGAACCATCCTTAGAGGTTTTTAAGATCTAGCTAGACAAATCCTTGGCTAGGATGATCTAGTTAGGGATGGTCCAATTTGAGCCATTGGTGATGCGTAGGTGATGCCAACATTGCTGGTGGCACCTGCAGGCGGTCACTGCTTACCATTCCCTCCACTCACCACTGACACCGCTGGTGGCATCTCTGGGTGGTCCACAATCGCTGCTGGCTGCCACTGATGCTGCCGGCGGCACCTGCATGTGGTCTATAAAATACATTCCCTTATGACTACATGATCAATTTCTACATCAATTTTATATGAAACTTCTGGTGGAGAGAAATAAGAAGGGATTTCCAGGGCTTCATGATTTCAATACTTTTTTCTAAGCCCAAATAATTTCTGGAGGTTATCAAGAAGTAAGAAGGCAGACAAAACCATGTGGCTATGTTCAGTAAGGACCTAATCTTGGTGCCGATTAACCGCATGGAGCGCTGGAGGTTAGTGGCAAGTCAAATGGGCTCTTTCTTTCAGCTGAATGAAAAAAGAAGCTAAACAAAAAGACTTTCCATTTCAGTCTGGTGTGGTTAATTCCTGTGCTTCCATAACAGGTGACATATGACAGAAGAAAGACCATTAAAATTTGGACTCCCTGGATAAAGATGGCCAGCAGATATGTGAAAGTTTGCAGTAAGTAAATGCATCCTTAAAGCATTTCATACACTCCCCCCCAGGAGAAGGAGTTCCCAGAATTCCTAGCTGGAATGGGAATTTTTTATTAGCACCTGTTGGATGACAGGAATCTCCATTCACAATTTAGTTACTCTCAATGGATGATAAACACTTGATGCTAGCATGCCTCTCCATCCTTTTCCCCTCGAAACATCTAGTATCTTATACTCTACTTTCTTGCCAACATCCCACCCACTGAGAGTGCAGATGGCGTTCTGGGACTGTATAGATGCCTCGTGGCACAACTGAGTGCCCTGTAAATCGGTATTCTGGGGAAGCACTGCAGGTATCCAAAAAGGTAATTAGAGTCCTTTTTCTACACATCCTCCTCGGTGCTCAGCATGGCTTAATTACACACAGCATAAATGAAGCCAGAGAAGAGAATGTGCTTTTCATGTGAATGGCCCGTTTCACAGTGTGTTAGCCATGGGCTGTGACTTTGAAGTTGGCCAGAGCTGGGTGCTGCCACCTCAGTCTGTCTCCGGATCAAGTAGGACTTGATGTGATCCCCTACCGGGAACCGCATGGACTTACAGACAGGGTGTGTTGAAGAAGTGTGTTCGGTAGTACTAGTGGACTCTAGCCAAGCTGCTGCTGGAAAGGAGGTTGGAGTTGGTAACCAGGTCCAGCATCATGATGCACTACTATACTTCTGGTACCCAAATCCACTCCTGACGCAAGCACAGTAAGCTCTATGGATCAGTTGGGCTGTGCCTCTTGAAATTCAAGGGGAGACTCACAACTGAGTACATCTTCAAGGCCAGCCATAGCAGTGCCCAGTTGTAAAAGTAGTCATGATGTTGATAGAAAGACTTTCAATTCCTTGAACATTTCGGAGCCTCCTCATGGGACCTAATTCTTCAGGAGTGTATTAGTTAGGGTAGCCCTCTCGCACCATTTGGGCCTTCTCCTCTTTAACCTCTTTGAAATTAAGTAGCTTTCACAAAGATGAATAATATGGTCCACAAACTCCATGTGTGTTGTATTAACAAGTTATCATCCCTTTTAGTCTGTGCAATGGGGATTTTATCTTGCCACCCACTCATTCTCCCTCTGCCGCTCTAATCATCACCCATGTAGGAGCATATTAACACCCCCCAAATTGTACTCCCAGTCCCTACGCGTCCATGTGACCTCTGAGGACAGGGCTTACAACAGATTTGGAATGAGCAGCCCCTGTTGGAGGCTTTCTTGCTGGCAGGGTTGCCATCCCAAGAAACTTTTTTTTTTTTCTTTTTTAATGACCGTCTGCAAACTTTTTACTGACAACCAAACTTTTGAACTGACCTGTTTTTTTACTAATATTCTACATAACGTGGGTGCAGCCCTTCTTCCAGGCCCTGCGCAACAGCAGCATGGGTCAGTTTCAAGTTTAGGGGTCTAACTCCAACGGTGGTTTAAGGAAAAAAACGCGTGTTGATGAGCAGTTCGAGTTGGCATTTGAAGTTCTGTTGCTTGACAACGGCGATTGTGAGGTCAGCGGCGGAATGTCCGCGGCTTCACTGGTCTGCCGCCGGCCGCCGGCGCGTCTGGCTGGACTTGCTCTCTGGTTGGGTCGATCCCGTCTCTCTCTCAGCACCCGCGTGTCCAACGGAGGTGGCAGAGGGGGAACTTTGAGCTTGTACGGCCCTACCTGACTGGTAGAGAACCAGGTGAATGAACCTCAGATGTCAAAATCAGCATTGATAGATTCATAGATATTAGGGCCAGAAGGGAACTCAGCAGCTCATTGAGTCTGACCCCCTGCCCTGGGCAGGAAAGAGCGCTGGAGTCAGACGACCCCAGCCAGGTGCTTGTCCAGTCTCCTCTTGAAGACCCCCAAGGTAGGGGAGAGCACCGCCTGCCTTGGAAGCCCATTATTTAATCTGATGTTGCAGAGGGGGCACAGCTGGCATCTGGGTCAGCTGAAAGGCCTCGGGGAGAACAGGAGTGAAGTGATCGTTGCAGGAGAAACCTTGTTTGAAGTTGGGGGGGGCCTGTCTGTAAGCTGTGATAGGTTTGCCTCCCATGACGGGCTTGAAATGTTCCTCCATTTCCAGGAGGCTTGCAGGTCATTTAATGCTGGTGCCAAAGTGTTGAAGGCCAGAAAGTTGCTGGGGGGTTGGTATTGTAGCAGGTTAGCACAGGTTCTGAGTCCAGCTTGGTTGATTTAGGTGGCTACTCTATTGGGATTGACTCGAACTGGGAACTGAGGAACGAGCAATCATCCATAGGATGGACTGTGTTCAATGTGGTCTAAATAGGGACTCTGGATTTTTATCCCATTATCTGGATTAGCCTAAGGGTTTATTGTATGTTTGTTCTTCTCTTCCACCTCTTATGCCTCTCAGCCCTGGCTTCTCTCCTTCCTTTCTCCCCTTCTATGTCTTCTGTCTTTAAGTTGCTCCTGTTGCATAGCTTGCTCTCTATGGAAAGCAAGCTATTCTCAAAGCTTATGAATA
>NW_017728953.1:961066-964998 GCF_001723895.1 Crocodylus porosus
GCTGTGGGTCGGGAGTGCGGGGTACTGGCAAGGCTGGCAGGGGGCAGGGGATGTGGGTCAGAAGTGAGGGGCATCCTAGGGGGGCAGGGGCTGCCCATGGGGCTGGGGGAGACCAAGGTCCCCCCCCAGTCTTCACTCCCATCCCACCCCCCCCAGCTATTTCATGGGGGAGCTGGAGAAGTGTCTGCAGGATCCCGACCGCCTGGCCCAGCTCTTCATCCAGCACGTGAGTGGAGGCATGCACGGAGGTGCGGGGCCATGCTGGTGCTGGGGTGCAACGCGGGTCCGGGGCCCCGTGGGTGCCTGTGGCAGTGCAGGCCGCATGGGTGCTGGGGTGCGGTGGGTGCGGTGCCACGCGGGTAGCAGGGGTGCGGGGCTGCGTGCACCTGGCGTGTCCTTGCTCACCCCTGGCCCCGCAGGAGCGCCGCCTGCACATGTACGTGGTTTACTGCCAGAACAAGCCCAAGTCCGAACACATCGTCTCCGAGTTCATCGACACCTACTTCGAGGTGCGGGGACCCCCAGGACCCCTATACCCCCGAATCAATACAGGACCCCCCTATATTCCTAGTACTCTCCAGGACTGCCCTATACCCCTTGAAATCTTCCAGGACCCCCCAGTTCTCCCCAGAACCCCCCGATACTGCCCAACAGACCCTCAAGACCCCCTGGCCCATCTGCCCCTGCCCACTGAGTAGGGACCGTCTGATGCCCTGGGGAGTGGGAGCAGGTCCAGGGGGGCTGTGGAGTCCAGGCCTGGGGGCATGGGGCTGAAGTGGCCCCTAGACCCCCCCAGGCTTTGCGGGGGGATGGTGGGGAGTCTGACTGTGGCTCTGGGCCCCCAGGAGCTGAAGCAGGAGCTCGGGCATCGGCTACAGCTCAACGACCTGCTCATCAAGCCGGTGCAGCGGATCATGAAGTACCAGCTGCTGCTCAAGGTGAGACCCTGCTCCCCCCTCTCCAGGTGCTGTGCCCCCCTCACCCCTGAGACATCTGTAGCCCCCTCCCTCATGCTCAGCCCCTCTGCCCCCCATGGTGCCCCTCACTCCCAGCCTGCAGCTCTCCTGACCCTGGGGAAAGCAGCAGCAAACCCAGGTGTCTGGGACCGGGGAGGCTGCAGGGCTGGGGGTTGCCCAGCCCCATATCTCAGGCCTCTTCCTCGCCCCCCCCAGGACTTCCTCAAGTACTATGGCAAGGCTGGGATGGACACGGTGCAGCTGGAGGTATTGCCAGGTCGGAGGCGGGGGGGGCGGGCTGTAATTTGAGGGGGGAGATGCTGTGTTTCCATGGAAGCGGGATGGGGGCCACGGTACCGGTGTCACCCAGGTGGGGTGGGGGGGTGTTTCCATGGGGCCGGGGACCGTCGCTAGCAGGCAGGGGCCAAGCCCAGGGCCCCGATCCTGACTCCCCCCCACCGCCAGCCTGCAGGATGATCCCGGTCCCCTCCCCGCCACGTGGGAGGTGGAAGCAGACGGAAGCGCTAATCGCAGCGGCAATTACCCCATCACAACAGGCCCTGATGAGCCTGTGAGCGGTCGCAGGACTGGCGGGTGCAGTGCCCGGAGCCCACAGCCCCCTGCCCCCCTCACTCCCGACCTGCAGCCCCCTACCCCCGCCAGCCCTGCTGGTACCCCTCACTCCCAACCTGCAGCCCCCTACCCCCGCCAGCCCTGCTGGTACCCCTCACTCCCAACCTGCAGCCCCAGCATCTGCCACCCCTGCGGAGCTTGGCCCCCCTGAGGCCCCAGCTGGGGCAGGATCTGGAGGCACCAGCCTGCCCCCCACTCCTCTGCCCCCCTTGCAGAGGGCGGTGGAGGTGATGTGCTTCGTGCCCAAGCGCTGCAACGACATGATGAACGTCGGGCGCCTGCAGGGGTTCGAGGTACAGCCGGGGGTTACCAGGGCTGGGGAGAGGGGGGCTGCAGGGGGTCCTGGCCCTGGGGGCCCCTAACTCTTGTTCCCAGGTTGGGGGGGTGGGCTGCCCTGGGGTCCCGTTGGGCCTGGGGCCCTGGAGAGATGGGATGGCATGCGTGTTTTGGGGGGCCATGTAAAGGCTGTGACCCCCCCGCCCCCATGCAGGGGAAGCTGACGGCGCAGGGGAAGCTGCTGCAGCAGGACACGTTCTGGGTGACTGAGGGCGACGGGGGGCTCCTGCCCCGTGGGCGCCGGCGCCGTGTCTTCCTCTTCGAGCAGGTCGTGATCCTGAGCGAGGCTGTGGACCGGCGCCGCGGCTTCACCCCCCCGGCCTACGTGCACAAGAGCAGCATCAAGGTGGGTCTGACCCCTGCCCCTGACCCCCGCCTTATGTCCCCTAGAGCAATGTCGAGCTGGGTCCGGCCCTGATTTCTGTCCCCCGCCCCCTACCTCCATGCACAAGAGCACCCAGGGTGCCTGACCCCCCTTCAACCCCATTTCTCTCCACTAGAGGGCCACCAAGGTGGGCCTGACCACTGCCCAAATCTCTGCCCCACCCCCACCTCCAAGCACAAGAGCACCCAGGGGTGCCCGACCCCCAGCTTCTGTCCACTAGAAGGACCTAGTGGTCTTCTGTCCACTAGAAGACCACCACTGACCTCTGCCCCCAGTCCCCCACCTAGGTGCAGAGAAGCAGCACCAAGATGGACCGGACCCCTGACCTCCCCCCCAGGGCTGGGGGGGCGGGGCTGGAGGTCCCAGGTCAGGTCTGACGGGGCTGTGTGCAGATGAGCTGCCTGGGCCTGGAGGCGCCGGTGGACGGCGACGGGACGCGGCTGGCGCTGAGCTCGCGGGCGGCCGACGGGTCCCGCACCCGCTACGTGCTGCAGGCAGCCTCCCCCGAGGTCGCCAGTGCCTGGGCCCGCGACATCGCCCAGCTGCTGGACACACAGCGAGACTTCCTCAACGGTGCGGGCACACACGTGTGCACCCGGGGCAGGGGGCACGCACGGGGGGAGGAGGATGGTTGTCGTCTGGCGTGGCCCATCCAGTTGTATGGGAGGTGTGTGGCATGCCACACCGTGCAGGGCACCACTGCTTGTTGGCTGTCATGTAATATGTCTGTGACATGTTCCCAGCTGCATGATGTGGGTCATGTGATGCTGGTCAGGTTTTCACACCCATGTGAATCATGCTGGCAGCGTGTGCTGTTTCCGTGGCCGTGGCGGGTAATGTGCACCATGTCCCACATGCTCGGCATGTGTCCTGGGTGTCCGGTGTTTAACGTGTCTCGTGCTATGTCCTGTGTGCCTGGCACGTAACGTGTCCCATGTGCCTGGGGTGTAACGTGCCATTTCCCACATGCCTGGCATGTAACGGGGGCCATGTCCTGTGTGCCTGGCATGTAACATGTATCATGTGCCTGGTGTGTAACTTGTGTTGTGTCCTGGGTGCCCAGTGTGTCCCGTATGACTATCAGTTAATGTGTGCTGTGTCCCATGTACTTGGCATGTAATGTCGTCCATGTCCTATGTGCTATCCTGGGTGCCCAGCATGTAACATGTGCTCTGTGCCATGTCCTGGGTGCTGTGTCCCATGTGCCACGTGCCTGGCGTGTAACATGCACCATGTCCTGGGTGCCCACTGTGTCCCATGTGCCTAGCGTGTAACATGCGCTGAGTCCCATGTGCCCGGTGTGTAACATGCGCCATGCCCTGTGCCCGCAGCGCTGCAGTCGCCCATTGAGTACCAGCGCCGGGAGAGCCAGTCTCACAGCCTGGGCCGGGCAGGCACCCCCCGGGCCCCTCCCCGGCCCCGCTCCTCGGCCTCCATGGACCGGGCCCTGGCCCTCGGCCTGGGCGAGCCCCGCGCCTCCCTGCCTGCCCTACACTTGCCCGGGGGCCAGCCCCGCCCCGGCCCGGCCCCCACACAGGTACAGGGGTCTCTAAAATGGGGGGCACGGCTGTGGAAGGAGTTGGGGGGAGCAGGGGCCTGGGGGGCCCCGGATGCCTAATTCC
>NW_017728953.1:965295-970114 GCF_001723895.1 Crocodylus porosus
TGGCCAAGCTTGATGAGGATGAGCTGTGACCCCCGACACGGGCCTGCTGGGGGGGTCCAGAGGACAGTGCCCCCTCCATGGGAGCCACCCACCCCCACAGAGGTGGAGCACAGACCACGGCTGGATCCGGTTTCAGAGACTGGAGGCACTGCCTCCCCTCACCATGGCCTGGGGGGGGCAAGGGAAGGACACAAGCACCCCCCAGCTGGGGTCTACCTGCCCTGCCCTGCCCACCCGGGTCCAGCAGCTGGGGGGTGACCTCTGACCTCACCTAGGACCTGCCCCCATGCAAGACTGCTCCTTACTGGAGCAGGGGGCGTGCACAGGCCCTGCATGCCCCCCCCCAGGACCTGTACATGCATGCAGTGGGGGGGTGGGGGGCTGCAGAGGCCGAGCCACGACATCATCGTTACTTTGGGTTTAATAATAAAGGTTTTCGTTTCTCAGAGACAGACACAGGAGTGGTGGGGGCCCTGGGGGCGGGGCTACGGGTTGGGAGGGAGGGGCAACAGCAGTGGCCTCGGGTTGTGGGAGGGGCTTGTGGGGCCCTGGGGGGTGGGGAAACGTGTCTGTGCCCACAGGACTGGGGCCAGGGCTAGTTGCAAGGATCTGCCCCCACGCCTGACCCCCTGGAGCCAGTGGGTCCCTGGGGGGCGGCTCAGGACCTGCCCCTGGGAGGAGGGTGGGGGCTGCTGGTCTGTATGTGTGTTGGGGAAACTGAGGCACAGGGCCATGTCCCACCGGAGATGGGGCTTTAGCCCAGGTGTCCTGCTCCCCTTTCCCCCCAGCCAGGAGACCCAGATGTCCTGCCCTGCTCTGGCCATGGGGTCTCCCGAGGGTGGCAGACAGTGAGGAGGTGCCCCCCACGCATGATGGGGGTGGGGGCTTGGAAGGGCCCAATCCTGCCTCTCTCTGCCCCCCTCTCCAAGGGGCCTGATCTTGCGCTGGGGTACTGGGGACCCCAGTGCCCCCCCCCACTCAGTGGCCAGCCCCCCAGGGGGTGGGAGCCTGGA
Source organism: Crocodylus porosus (assembly GCF_001723895.1). Taxonomy (NCBI): domain Eukaryota; kingdom Metazoa; phylum Chordata; order Crocodylia; family Crocodylidae; genus Crocodylus; species Crocodylus porosus. The sequence goes on from NW_017728953.1 coordinate 966,309, forward strand.
TGCCTGGGTCTTTGCCCCAGTTTTGGGGGGGGGGTGAGTGAGGGATGGGGTCTTGGGGCTCAGGGCGGGCTATACCCTGCGTTGGAGTGGTCTCCATTTATTCATACCCTGCGGGCGCAGTGCATGCCCCCAGGAAGGGCAGGGGCAGGTTGGGGGAGCCCTGGGTGGGACTTGTATGGGTGCTCCCCATCTGGGCCCTGCCCCCATCCAGCTGCAATCCCCACTGCAGGTAGGAACTGGCATTGCCCCCCCCCCACTCCTGGGACCCCAGAGCCCTGCAAACTCCTGCCCCGCCATCCCCCTCAATTCCTGAGACCTTCCCAGTGCCCCCACCCCCACCTCCTGGGACCCTATTGCCCCTTCAAACTCCTGGCCCCCCCGTACCCCACCCCCAAGTCCTGGGCCCCCTGTGCCCCCACCAAGGAGACTCGCAGACACAGAGCAGGGAAGTCCCTTTATTTTGGACCTGGTGGGGGGGTCCAGGGGGGAGACCCCCCCCAAGCGGGGGCAAGAAGGAATGTACAAGGCCTGAGGCCCCTGGGGGGCCCCCCCTGCCCTTCCCTGCCCCCTAAGGCTGCAGCCTGGGGCTGGCACTGGTGACCCCCCACCAAGGAGAAGCAGGACCCGGGTGTCCGAGCCCCCCCCCCCCGCTGCACTTCCCTGCTGGGCCACTGGGGGGGGGCAACACTGCAGCCCTTAGGGGGCCTGCACTCCCAGCCCTGACTGGCCGTCTCTCATGACGTCATCCATGACGTCACTGCCCCATCCACTCCCCTTTACTCGCAAAACAAGAAAAAAGTAGGTACAAAGTTGGCGGGGGGCAGAGCAGCAAGGCAGGGAGTGGGGCTGAGAGAGTAGGGGCTTTGCCCCCAAAGGGGGGGGGAGTCCTTGGTACATAAGACTCTTGATTTTTAAATAAAAATGTCTTTTTGCCTAGACTCTCACGATTTTGGTCAAAGCTAGAAAACTCTGGGGCAGGGGACGTGGCAGGCACTGGAGCTGCCCTGGGGCAGGTCAGCCCCCGGTCTGCCCCCCCGCCCTTGCTGACACGCAGATGCGAAACACACCGGGGGCATGCGTGAGTGGCTGGCACTGCCCCGCCTCCCCCCCGCATCTGGGTGCCCTCGGGCTTGACCTGGCACAAGGTCCCTCCCGCCCCATGCGCAGGTATGACGGGCATCATGGTGGCTTTGGCACATGGCTCCTGTATGGGGGGGGAGGGGCGGGAGGGCTCGGACACCTGGGTCCTGCCTCTGCTCAGGGCACCCCAGCACCCCCCAGGCATCTGGGAAAAGCGGACTGGGGTTTCCTCCCCCTCACCTTCATGGGGCAGGGGGCAGCAGGCCCATGCCCCCGGGTGGTACAAAACAGGTAAGAAGCCACAGCAGCGTTACGCCCCGTCTCTCCAGAGAGGGGACCCAGGCATCCGGGGAGCAGGCCTGCCCCCCCACGGGGAGGGGACCCAGGCGTCCGGGCGGCTAGTTGCCCGCCATGCACTTGAAGCGGTTCTTGAAGTAGAAGAGGCCGTGCTTGGTGCTGACGCTGGTGTCGGCGGGCGGCGGGTAGCGGAAGCGGGCGTACTGCCGCTCGCTCTCCGTCTGGCGCCAGGGCAGACGCAGCTTGGAGGCATGGTCCACCACCACGTCCTCGCACGAGCCCACGTGCAGCACGCCCAGGCCGTCGATGAAGAACTCTGTGGGCAGGGCAGCCGCTAGGACCTGCCTGGCATGGAGGGAACCCAGGTGTCTGGGCCCCCAGACCCCCTCTTCCCTAGCCCACCAGACCCTTCTTCCCTCCCCAAGCTGGGGGCGAACCCAGGCGCCCGGGCTGCCACCCCAGGGCTCTCCTCCTCCCCTGCTCTTGCCCCCCACCCCCCACCCCAGGCATCCGGGTGCCCGCACTGACCGATGTGGGCGACACGGCTGAGGCGCGGGTCGAAGCCGACCTGCCGCACCTTGTCGGTCCGCGCCAGGAAGAAGTTGATCACGCCGTCGGCCACGACGCAGCCGGGGAAGCCAGCGATGGGGTGGTGCCAGCCTGGCACCACCCGCAAGCAGTCGCCCTCGGGTCCCCCTGGCTCTATGCTGATCTTATGCCGGTATGTGGCGGAGTAGCCCGTGATCTCCCGCACCGCGCCCCCCACCTGCAGGGTCAAAATTCAGGGGGTGCTGGCCGGGCAGCCTTCAAAGGGGGTGATGCCCGGCCTGGGCACTGCCCACCGCTTACCAGGTCCAGGCTGGTCTTCTCCAGCACGTCCACCAGCTTCTCCAGCCGCGTGCGGGGCGTGAAGATGAAGTCGTCGTCCACCCACAGCACATACTTGGTGGCCACCTGCGAGATGGCCAGGTTCCTGCCCGCAAACCAGCCCTAGTTGGGGGACGGAGGTCAGTGCCTGCCTGGCCTGGCCAGCTCCCGCCCCCTGAATCCAAGCGTCCGAGTCCCTCCTGCCCCCTGCACCTTGCCGAAGGGCATGAGGTAGTGCTCGAGGTGGGGGCCGACCAGCCGCTCAGGCTGGGGGCTGTCGTCCGCCACCACGATGGTGATGCTGGGGTAGAAGCGCCGCACGCTGGCGATCAGTGCCCGCAGCTTGTCGTAGCGCAGGAAGGTCTTGGTGGCCACTGTCACCAGTGCGCTGATGTTGTAGTCCTCTGAGGGGGAGGGCAGATGTCGGGGTCAGCGCCAGGCGCACCAGGCTGCAGACGAGTGGGAGGAGGGGACCCCCCCCGCAGCACTCACCCCCGTCGGCTGGGTAGCCGGGGTCATACAGCTTTGGGGTGGGCGTGTGGCGGATCCGGATGAAGAACGTGGCCTGGTGCCCGTCGGTGGCAAACTGCACTGGAAAGCAAAGGAGAAGGTGGGCACTGGGGGTCTGGGAACCACCCCTATGCTGGCATCCAAGCCCAGTACCCAGCCCCCCAGTGCCCCCTGCCCCCAGCCCCACCTGTGTCGGCTGTGTTGGGGTGGTAGAGGGTGTTGGTGTAGGTGATGAACTGCAGCTGGCGGTTGAGGTGGTCCAGGCGGGCGCCCGCCAGTGAGAGGCTGTGCTCGCCCTCACCCTGCACTGCCACGGCCTCCACTGTGGCCGCCATGTTGAAGGTGCCCATAGAGGCCGTCAGGTTCACCTGCCCGGGCAGTGCGGGGTCAATACAGAAAGTCAGCCCACTCCAAGACCTTCCCCTGGCACTGCCTCCTTACCTGGTACAGCTTCCTGCCAGTCGCCTGCAGACTGAGCCCTGGGGGGCAGAGATGTGGGGGTCAGTGCCCACCCAGGGGTGCCCAGCCCCTGTGTCCATGCCCCAGGCCAGCCCCATAGCTCTGGGCTGCCTCAGGCAGGGGCTGCCCCCCCCCCAAGAAGCTGGTGGGGGGCACCAGGGGGGTCTCACCTGGGATGAGGATGGTGTGGAGAGGCCGTACCTCAACCCCCTGGGCTGGGTACTCGAGCGGGGAGTTGGCACGGACGATGAGGAGTTGGTCGGCTGGAGTCTGGGCCCTGGGGGGGTGCAGATTGAGACCCCTACCTGCCCCTGCCCCTTGGGGGTGCAGGTTGGGGGGCAGAGGAGTGAGAGCCCCCCCACTCCCAACCCAGCCCCCTGGGGTGGGGCTGTGCCTGGGGGCGGTTCCTCAGGCGGTGACCAGTGGGGAGCTCAGGGTCGGGGACTCCCTAGGGAGTTTGGGGGTCCCAGGCCCTGATGTAGGGCAGCTCTCCGGGGTCTCCCCAGTTGTGACACCATGGGGGCTGAGCCCTCACAGGGGGGTCCCCCAGGCTGTGACGTTTAGGGGGTGGTGCTCAGGGGGGCCTGCATGGC
>NW_017728953.1:970571-974546 GCF_001723895.1 Crocodylus porosus
ACTCGAGGACGTCTTGCTTGAGGTGGAAGGCGATATGGGCATACTGCTGGGAGGGGCCCGGGAGTGCCGGGGGGGGCTCGAGCGGGCGCCGGCGCAGGTCCACGGCCCCGGGGCCCTTAGGGGTCCAGACGTGCAGGTACAGGGCGGCCAGCAAGGCCGCGGCCACCAGCAGCACGCACATCGACTTCTGCACCGCCCGCATCCTGTGGGGGCAGGGGGCAGTGGGAAGGGGCTGCCCGTGATCCCACGCACAGCCACACGAAGCCCTCCGCCTCCCCTTTGCAATGCCCATGGCTGCTCCCCGACCCAAGGTCTTCTTCCGCTTCAGCGCCTGGCACCCAGATACATGGGTCCTGTCCTCAGACTTGCGCCATACAGGCTATGACTCGCAGAGAATATCTTACTTCCCTTCACTCTTGCTGTACTTTCCCAGCATGAGAAAGATGTGGGCGAGGCCTTGCACCAGGGGCCTCTGTGCTGCCACCCTGGCCCCAGGGCCGCTCCAGGCACCAACGCCCTGCTGTGCGGTTGCGGGTGGGGAGGGCAAGGGTCTTTACTGCCCAGCCTCTTGTACATGCATCCCAATGGGCCCCTTTTGGGGGTTTCTGATGCTGGGGCCTGCACAGACACAGCGCCCTCCCCCCGCCCTTTCCTGGTAGCAAAAAGGCCAAGGGGTGCTCCCAAATGCCCCCAAGGCCAAGGTGGGGGCAGCAGGACGAATCGGGGTGGGGGAGATTTTTTGAGGGTGGGGCTCTTGTCTGCTGCGGTCTTTGGTTCCTGCTTAGCCCAGTGGAAGACCCTGGGGAGCTAATGGGTGGTGAGCACAATGCAGATGAGTCTGGGGTGGAGCGGTCCAATGGGGAGCGCCTCTTACCCAGCCTGTCTTGCATAGACGTTTTCTGCAGAGCTCAACAGACCGACCCGCCTCGGGCTCCGCCATGCAACCGGCACCTGGCTCCCAAGGCCTCTGCCCTATAAGGACTGGCAGGGCGTAGGTGGGTGGGAAACACTGCCCAGTTCCCATCATCATTCCTGCTGGGAGTCCTGGGAGAGTCCCACAGAGCAGGGAGGGGGGTAGGCATGGAGGGCCCGGGGTAGGGGTGGAGGAGAGCAGGAGCTGGCTTGGGAGTTGGGGCGGGGCATCTCCTGCCTGCTAGTCCTCCACCCCGGTGCAGCGGAGCCAACTGGCTTGTAGTAGGAGCTCCTGCTGGAATCTGTGTGTATTAGATGCATTACGGTAGGGCCCGAGATCAGGGCCTACTTCTGCCCCAGTCTGCACAAATGCCTTCCCCCTTCTGCCCCCACTTGCTGGATCTGCCTCCACCCCGCCTACCAGGAGGAACCCCTCCCTTGGACTCCCATCCACGCCAAACTGGGCAGGGAAAGGCAGGAAAGTGAGGCATGCCGGCTATCCCCCGGCTCCAGCAGGTCTCGGGGAGCCTCCCCATCCCCACCCAGACCCCTGTGGTACCCAGCACTATACAAACACGGCCTCTTTGTTCCATCCCCGGCACCCGCTGTCCCTGGCACTGTACCTACCTGGGTGGGTCCTGGCCCTGCTGCCAAACCCAGCTGCACAGGGGATGGGCAAGTCCAGGCTCTGCTCCAGAGCCCGAGATAGGGACCTCCCGCCTCATGGCCTGGGGCCCTGCCGGCAGCTGAGTGGTGCCCCCCCACCCCCGCTGGCCCCAGGACTGGACTGGGAGGCACTAGGCCAGAGGCTGCCCCCCAGCCCCCGCTGCTGAAAGCGATCAACAAAGACAGGAAATTGGAAACTGCTGCTCCAGCTGCCAGGAAACTTAATGGGCCTGTCCAGCCCCCCAGCCGGAGCCCCCTGGGCAGGGGCAGCTGCCTCTCCTCTGCAGGCCCCTGGCCAGAGGGGGACAGCAGCTGGAGCAGGGAATGCCAGTGCCCCCCACCCTTCCCCGCTATTCTCCCATACGTGGCCAGGAGGGCAATGCCAGCCCCACCGTATCACATCGCCCTCCCGCACCAGAACTGTGGCTCAAGGGCACCTTTGCAGTGTGTGCCAGGCTCTCTCCATGCCTGGCACCCCCCAGGGCATGGCATGGGAGGGGGGCAGGGAAGGGAGGTGCCAGGTTTTGCGGGGCAGACTCCTGAGTGTCACCCCTCCCTTCTCTGAGGGGATCCCACCTGCCAGGGGGTGAGGGGTAAGGGGCAACACTTGCAAAGCCCTGCCCCCAACCAGAGCCACGGGGGTCGGGGGGAATCCAGGGTGCCCATCTGACCTGCTCCGTGCCTCAGTTTCTGTTCCTGGAAGTGAGCCCCCCCCACTTCTCCCAGTTCTGTTTGCTGAAGGTTGGCACTGACACAAAAATGCCAAGCAACCTCCTGGCTCAAATGCCCTTATTTGCTAATGAGCTGGTGCGGTTGTCTGGCTCCCACCCTCCCTCCCCACGACACCCCCTCGGCCCCCATGAGAGGTCTGCACCTGGCCTGGCACTGGATCATGCCCCTTCCACCCAGTGCTGCACCCCGATGCAACCAGCTCTGGGGAGCAGAAGCTCACCCACCTGCTGCAACACGCCTGAAGGAGGTGGACCAAGGGCAGCAGGACAGGGCCAGGGCCTGCGGGGTGGGGGGCTGGAGAGTGGTCTCCCCTCCATGCCCCCCCACCCAGCCCTGCGCTGCTTAGGCAGGAAAAAGGATCCTTGGAGTTCGCAATTAAAATAAATCCGTGCCCAGCCCTGGATTTGGGGGTGGGGGGCAGCCAGAGGTTGTGGCCGGCAAGGGGGGTGGGGCAGCCAGGCCCCAGGGACCCCCTCCACCAAGCAGGGCTGGGAGCTCATGTGCGATGGTGCATTGGGGGGAGCATCCCAGCATCCTTTGCTGCCTTGTGGGGGCACAGCTGCAATGCATTGTGGGATGCAGAGGGTGTGGCATCTCCCTTGGCACCCTGCTCGCTCATGCCTGGCTCTTGGGGTGATTGCAGCAGGGCATTGTAGGAAGGCCCTGGGAAGGCTGACCCTCCTCCAGCTGGTCCCCACCCCCCCGTGCTGGGTGCCCCCCACCCCTGCCAAGGGTGGACTCACCCCCCCAGCCCTGCCCATGCCCACCTCGGTCCGCGTGCTTGGCGCTTCCTGGGCTTGTCGGGCAGTGGGCACAGAGCCCCTCGCCTCACATGGGCATGGCCCCTGGGCAGCACCAGCCTGGGAGAAAGACACCGGGCTGAGTCGGGGGCTTCTGGGCCCAGGTGACCATGCAGCCCCACCCCTTTTTCCCTGGCGGGGGGCACAGGGCCTGGTGGGGGCTGTCTGGGCTTCCAGTGCCCGTCTCCTGCTCCGGGGGGTGGAGCGGGGACCCCCCATTCAGTGGGGTGCAGCAGAGCTGGGGAAAGCCCCTCTCTGATGCCAACTCTCCTTGCCTGGCTCCATGCCCCCTCCCCCTCGGCCAGCAGAGTCCTGCAGTGCCCCTGGGCAGGGGCGGGCATGCAAACAGTGTTGAAACCCAGCATTGTCTGCGCCTCCCGGGGCCTGGCCGGGGCCCAGGGAAGCCTCTGCAGCCTCCTGGCTTCTGGTGTGTGGGGGGGTGTGCCTGGTGCCACCTGCCTGGGGGGCACCTCCCCATGTCCCTTTGCCTCTGGATGGACCTAAGGGGGGACGGGGACCCGGGTCTGAGCCGGGGAGGTGGGGGTGAGGCACCCAGAGACCCCATGAAGCACCCCAGGGTGAATGCAACCAGAGAAGGGAGCCCCAAATGCCCCTCCCATGCTCCCATCTGGGCACGGATGGTGGCTACCTTTGGGTAGTGCCCGGCACGTCCTCCCCATGCGTGTGGGGGGGCTCTGCTATTGTCTAGCTGCAATGCAAGGCTGCGGGGGGCAGGTAGGACCCAATCCAGTCCCCCCAGGGCTGCTACCACCCCTGCCCCACGCCAGGCTTTGGGGAGGAGGAGGGCAATACCTTTGGGTGGTACCCAGCAAGTCCCCCCTCCGACTCCACTAGCCCCCTTGTG
>NW_017728953.1:974704-976707 GCF_001723895.1 Crocodylus porosus
TGCGGGATGCGCGGCCCCGGCCGGGAACCGGCGGCGCCCCTGGCGGCTCCCGGCGGGACTGACTGCGGTCCCCACCCCCAGCCCTGCCTGGCTCTGGGGGTCCCGGGGGGGTGGCCCCTCCCTGGGCTCAGACAAAGGAATCCCCGCACAAAGGGAGGGGGAGGGGCTATGTTGGGACCCCCCGACCCCCCCTTTGCCCCCCTGCCTGGCAGTGCCAGGATCGGGACCCCCGGGAGCTCCCAGAGGGCGGGGAGTGCACGCCGGGGGCGTGGGGCCGGGCTGGGTTATTATTGGGTGCATTGCCCCCAGCCAGGGGAGCAGCGCCAGGCCCTGCACAGACAACATCCCATGGGAGTGGGACCCAGGTGCCCGAGGGCCCCCGTGGCCCCTCTCTGTAGCCGGGGGGGGTTATTGTCAGGACCCCCGAGTAGGGGCCTGTGTCAGCTCCCCACTGGGGAGGACACAGCGGGTTGTGGGGCTGTGTAATGCAGCTGTCCCAAGCAGGGAAACTGAGGCATGCTGCAGGATGGGTGCCAGGTGGGGCAGGGCAGGGCAAGGCCCGGGGCTGAGACCTCACCAGGCTCCTTGGCAGGCATGGGGCTGGTCCCCCTGCCCCGGGGGTCTCCCCTCCTCGCTCCCCTCCAACCACTCCCAGAGGCCCTGATTCATGGCAGCCTCATAACTAGCTGGGATTGAGCCCGGGTGTTTAAGCCGGGCAGGGTGCCAGGCGGGGCTTGGCAGGCCGTGGGCAGGCAAGAGCCGCAGGGGAGCCAGGGCCTGGATGCAGATGTTCTCCCCAGATAACAATCGCCCCCCTTGTGTCCCTGCCGAGTGGCCCTTGGGCTGGGCACAAAGGAGTCCATTGTGCCCCCGGGGGTGGGTGGCTGCTGCCCGGGCTAGGCCCAGGCTGTGTGGTGGGTGTCTCTGGAGTGGAGAACACCCAGCGTTAACCCTCCAGTGTCCTCCGTGCATTGAACCAGGGGGCGGGCTTTGCTAATGTGGCTAGCTCTGGGGTGGAACAGCGGGAAGGAACTTCCCTTCCTATTGCTGAATGAAGGAGAAAGGGGGGCTCCCCTGGGCCTGGGCCATGAGTCTCGGGGTACCCGGCTCAGCCACAGCCTTGGTGCCCACAAACCTGGGGCCTGGGAAGCACCGGGCGAGGGCATCGCCCAGGCCCTGACCCTAACTGAATCTTCTCCTATTTATTACCTAGACAAAGGCTTTTAATTTGCTGCTGGTAATGGATGATTCAGGGAGGATTCAGGCCGCCCGCTCCAGTTACTGGGCGGGTGGCACGGAGCTGCTGCCTCCCTGAAGTTGGGTGGCCAGGCCAGGAGTGAGCACGTGGCCTTGGCCACTCTGGGATCCGCAGTGACCCTGTGCCTGGGGCAAGGGGGCAGTGCTGGTGCAGGTGGGGGGTTCCCCCCACGACCCGGAGCCCGATCCCAGGTGAGATGGGCCCTGGCTGGCCTTCGCCCCCGCTCTGGTTACAGCGGGGCTGGGCGCCGTGGTGAGGTGAGCTCAGCAGGGCCGTGGCTCCTCCCTGGCATGCGAGCAAGTATGCAGTCGTCGGGGAACTAACCAGCTGCCTTGCCTGGCCTCTGCCCAGCCTGTCCCAGGACTGCTGCCCCCAGCGCCACTGCCCCAGAGCAGGAGCCCACCCTTGGGTCAGGTCAGAAGGCACTGGGGGTCCCAGAGACCCCCTCCCCATCTCAGCTGGTGGCTGCTCAGCCCCAGCCTGCATGCAGACCTGCCATCACTCCCATGCCCGGGGTATGCTGCCCCCAGCGCCACTGCCCCGGAGGAGGATCCCATCCCTGGGTCAGGTCAGAAGGCATTGTGGGGCCCACAGATCCCCTTCCCATCTCAGCTGGTGGGCCACCCTGCCATCACCCCCCTAGCCCAGGGCTGCTCCCCTAGCACCACTGCCCCGGAGCAGGATCCCACCCCTGGGTTAGCTTAGAGGGCACTGGGGGTCCCAGAGGCCCCCTCCCCATCTCAGC
>NW_017728953.1:976807-979715 GCF_001723895.1 Crocodylus porosus
CGTGCCTCATCCCCCCTGGAGCACGGTGACAGCTCCTTTGGGTCATGTGATCTCTTTCAACCAATCCCCTCCTCCCCGTGGCCGCAGAGCATCCGCCAGGGGCGCTGCTCCCTGATGCCGCTGGCCCTTTAAAAGCACTCGGAATGACGCCATTAGCTCCTCCTCGCCGCTGCGAGGGTAGGCGCAGACCAATCCCAGCTTCCCAGGTGACAGCCCCCAGCCAGCCTCACGCGCGCTTGACTAGTGACCAATGGGAAAGCCGGTAGCGGTGACTGGCAGGGTGGAGACCCAATCGCACGGCGCACCGCGGCGGCGCGGGGGAGGCGGCGCGAGGTCCTGCCGGGACGGGCGGAAGCGGCGGCGGGTAGGAGGGAGGGTGCAAGATGGCGGCGCGGTGGGTGCTACTCCCGGCGCTGGCGCTGGCGCTGCTGAATCCGGGCCGCGCCGGGGCCGCGCTCAACCTGCAGGAGCTCAGCGACCTCAAGTACGGCATCGAGATCGCGGCCGAGCCCGTGCTGGCCGGGCAGGTGGGACCAAGGGGCCGGGCTGGGTCGTGGGGGAGGTGGGCGCCCCGCACCCCTCCCTGCATACACCCCCACGCCCTCGCCCCTCCCGACACACGCACGCACGCACACCTGTCTCCCCTCCCCCACCCCCCGGCGGAGCAGGACAGGCCGGAGAGCTGGGCGGACTGGCACCAGATGAAGTTGAACACTTCCCAGTGTAAGGTGCTTCTCGCGGGGGCAAACAGCTCTCAACACACGTACGGGAATACGAGGCGGTGGTCGGCGGGGCAGGCAGCGCCCCGGCACGCATCAACCCATGTGTTGCGCGTCAGACTACGGGAGCGGTGCTCCCGCTGTACTCGGCGCTGGCGAGACCGCAGCTGGAGGACTGCGTCCAGTGCTGGGCGCCGCGCTTCAGCATGGAAAAACTCGAGCGGGTGCGGGGAAGAGCCACCCGTATAGTCGGGGACCTGCAAGACGAGCCATCCGAGGAGAGGCTGAGAGACCTGGGCCTCCTTCTCCCAAAGAAGAGAAGGCTGAGGGGACTTGATAACGGCTTGCTGCTACGTTGGAGGAGCGCATCGGGAGCTCGGTGAACAGCTGTTCGCTAGGGCACGACCGGGGAAGAGCAGGACCAACGAATATCAACTCCTGCAAGGCCGCTTCAGGCTCGATACTAGGAAAAACTCCTTTGCAGTCAGGGTGTCCCGGCTGTGGAATAAACTCGTTCCAGAGGTGGTGCAATCACCTACCCTGGAGGTTTTTCAAGAGGAGACTGGACCTTGTTGGGGTCGATCTAACCTCAGTTGTCTTCCTGCCTAGAGTGGAGGGGCTGGACCTGATGATCGGCTGGGTCCCTTCCAGCCCCTAACATCTATGAAACCCTAGCACCCCCTGCCCCCCTGAGGGGGCTCAATCCTGACCTGGTCCTAGCAGGGCCCAGCGCCTCCCATTACCCTGTCTCCCCTGTGCCCTGGGGTGGGGGCACCTATCACTAACTGCTTCCCAAGCCTACCCTGGGTCCCCTGTGCCTCAGTTTCCCCACCTGCCATGCCCTCTGTCTCTTACCTGCTGTTTGGCTGTAGCAGAGCAGGGCACAAGCCCCGAACTGGGTTCCAACAGCGACTGTTGCCAGCAGCTCCAGCTGCCTGGGTCTGGGCAGGAGCAGCGCAGGGTAGAGATAGTGATACGTGCCTGTTTTAGAGATAATCATGTCTTGCTGGTACCTGCTTCCGCCTTTCTAAAGTCATCTGAGCGTGTTGCTCTGTAGTCAAGTCTATCCACTAAGCAAACGCAAGATTTTTGAGGCTGCTATATTGGTGGCTGGCCTGTGCTCTGCCCCCAAAGCTTCACCACAGAAGTGGCTGCATTTCTGAGGTGGGTTGCACAAGGGGGATGTGTGAGTAGCCAGGGTTGCTGCATGAGGCTATGAGCAAACAGTTAATGAGGGTCATGGGCAGATGGGCAAGGAAAGAGCCAATGGTGTCCTTTGCCCTGGTCTTGGTGCTGCTGGCTGGACACAGAGCTCAGGGGAACCCTGATGGCCCTGTACTGCCCTCCCCCAGAGCCGGGCCGAGGACGTGGTGACCATCTCCTCCAAATACAAGCAGAAATATGAGTGCCGCCTGCCGCCAGCCGCCATCAAGATCCACCGGGAGCCTGAAGATGACCCACAGGGTTACAGTGGGCTGGGCATCACGGAGCTGCTGCGGCCCATGGGTGCTGCGCCCTGTCTCCATAAGGTGAGGCGCCTGCCTGCACTGGAGGCTGGACGTGGGATGGGAGGCACCCGCCACGGAGCCTGCTGGGCCATGGGTGGGGGTCGCCCCACAAACTCCCTGTTGCCCCCACTGGTTCGAGGCTCAGGCAGGCCGTGGTGGGCTCAGAGAGGGGGGTGGGTGATGCGTGACTGGAGGGGGCCCGGAGTCACATGTGTCGCCCACCTTCCCCCCCTCAGACCAAGGACTGGTGGACGTACGAGTTCTGCTATGGGAGGCACATCCAGCAGTACCACATTGAAGGTACCGTGGGCCAGCCACGCTCCTGCTAGGGCTATGTTGCAGCAACACACATGTGCATACATGCGTGTGTCCATGCCCTGTGTGCCCAGTTTCCACGCCCCCCCCCCCCCACTTTTTATTTAATGCCCCCCTTCCCTTGCCCAGACAGGGCGAGGGATCCCTGAGTCTTGTCATAACAGAGCTGAGCCCGGCTTGCCAACGCCCGTGTCCCTGTATGCGTATGTGTACACGTACGTGTTGGTGCTACATGCACACAGGTGTGCAGGCTGTAACAGTGTTTGCCCTTGGCTCTGCAGAGTCTGAGATCAAGGGGGACGTCCTGTACCTGGGCTACTATCAATCTGCCTTTGACTGGGACAATGAGACTGCCAAGGTGGGGGG
>NW_017728953.1:980303-985546 GCF_001723895.1 Crocodylus porosus
AGGGCGGCTCTGGCCACACTAGTGTCCCCCTCACCTTTCCCCCAGTTCCTGTGCGAGGAGGGCTCGGGTGACTACATCGCACGGGTGGATGAGCCGCAGTCGTGCTCCTATGTGCTGACAGTGCACACGACCCGCATCTGCCACCACCCCTTCCTACGCCCGCCCGCAACTGCCGCACCCCAGCCCATCCGCTGCCAGCCTGTGCTCAGCCCTGCCCAGTACCTCCAGTATGTCCAGGCCCAAGTCTGTGAGTATCGGGGCTGGGGGAGGGGGACAATGCAGATGACAGGGCCTGGTTGCCCCCCCACGTACCCATGGGTGACCCCTGCCCTCGGCCTCTCTCAGCTGACACTAAGCGCAAGGTGGAGGAGATCTCGGAGGAGCTGCGGACGCTGGACACAAGGCTCTGGAGCGAGCAGGACCCCAGCCTGGCCAAGCCCCCACCCAGGGAAGACCCTGCTCTCGATGGTATGACAGCCGGACGCCTGGGTTCCTCAGCTGTGTGGGGTGGGGAAGAGCCTTGGCTTGTGTAGGCCACTTGGGGAGCATCCTCTGGTTGCAAATGGGGCGCTACCCCTTTGAGGACACCTGCATCCACCTGGAGGTGCTCACCATGGTGGGGGGGGGGCAGGTTCTTTCCCTTGGGGGGGTGGGAGGCTTGGCTGGAGGTGCCAAGTGGGGATGGGGATGCAGTTGCTGGCACTGCCCCCCTACCCCCGGCACCACGCTCAGCACTGCTCGGTCTGTCTGGTTCTAGGTGAGCCCCCTGCTCCCAGCCCGGCAGAGGATGCTGGTCCCCGAAACCCCCCACCCACAGCAGATGACCCGTTGCACCCCACCAAGGTACAGCCCCCCTGCCCACTGCCATGGGTGCTGTGCCTGACCCATTCTCTGGGTGCCCTTGAGTACTGTCCTGGCTCCTGCTTCCTTCCCGGCTGGGCCAGCAGGGGTTGCCGTGTGTGTGTGGGTGTCTGTGTCCAGCCAGGTATGGCGGGGGGCAAAGCACTGGCTGGGCAGCATGGGGTTAAGCAGCCTTGGCAGCAGAGGTCTTGGTGGCATGTGACCCCATTCGTGCCCCCCCATGTTGTGTCGTTTGGCCTTCCCCCCCAACCCAGGAGGAGGAACCCACAGTAAAGGCGCCTGACAGCCCCCTGGCAGGTAAGTACCTCCAGGTGGGTGAGGGGGGCTCGGGGCAAGGGCTTGTGCCATGGCCCCCACCCAGCTGAAGGATTGGGGGGCATCGGGGTACCTGGCACCAGCTGTACCCTGATGTGCCCCTTCCTCCCCCACCCCTGGGGCTTTGGCCCCTTGCAGATTTCCACCGGAAAATCCATTTCAAGGTGATTCGGAGCCCGGGGGACCTGGTGCAGCTCATCGAAGAGCTGAAAGCAAATGCCCGGAAGGTGGGCATGGACTGGGAGGGGCTGACATGGGGCTGAGCATGCTGGGGGGAGGGGCTGCAAGCCAACCGTGCGCCCCCCTGCCCTCTAGCGGCCAAACTGCGCTGGTGAGGGGTTGGTCTGTGCTAATTGGCGCTGCTGCCAGGCATCCAGCTAAGTCCTGGGGCTAATGCCCCCTGGGCGTCCCCCATCCCTTGAGAACTGATTCTAGCTCAGCTTCAGGGCCTACCCCAGCCCCGTGCCTCAGTTTCCCTACAGAGGTGTTTGCACCCTGAGATGCACTTTGAGCACCCCAGCTCCAGGGTTGCGGGACCAAGCCCTGCCTAGGGGGTTTAGGTTGCTGGCTCTTTGTTCCAGCTGGTAGATCCCAGCCCAGGGCCTGAATTCACTGGTGCCGGGGGGGAGAGTGCGGGCATGCTGTGCCAGGTTCACCGCTGATTCACCCTACCCACTCAGGCCAAGGCAAAGGCAGCTGACCCCAGCCCAGAGCCCCCTGGACTGGAGGAGGTGGCAGCGGAGCCTGAGCCCCCTGAGGAGGAGCAGGATGAGGCTGAGGCCGAGCTGCTGGGCGCCTTCGAGAAGGAGCTGCAGGAGCTGCTGCCTGGTGCCCGCTCCCCACAGCTGGGGGCCGAGGTGCGGGCCCGTGTGGAGAAGGAGTTTGACAACATCCTGGACGAGGTGAGCCCCAAGCCGGGGTCCCCTTCCCCAGCCTTGCCTGGCACGGCCCCAGCCCCCATCAGCCGGCTTGGGCACTGCTGCACCCAGGACATGGCCCCAAGGGGGCACCACTTGCACCTGTAACCACTATTGGCTGGCGGGGTGGGACCCTGGAGTCCTCTCACCTGCCTGCATCCTCCCCAGGTCGAGGACGAGCTGGAGACGGAGGGCCTGAAGGGTGAGTTTGACCGCACCCGGGCTTCCAAGTCACTGGCTTCCACCCTCAACAAGCTCATCGACCGCCTGGATGCGGGCACGGGTGTCCCCAAGGGGCACAAGGAGGAGGAAGAAGAGGAGGCTGAAGATGACACCAGCCCTGCTACCAAGCCGGAGGCTGGTACGGCACCCTGGGGAGGAGCTGGTGGTGCCAGCCTGTGCCCCACTAGTTATGGGGCCCCTGGGCCTTGCTCCGGGCACCAATCCCCTCTCTTTCTCCCCTAGATGGTACGGATGAGCGAGTGAGGGTGCGGGTGACCCGGGTGCGCCCAGGCAGTGCCCTGCAGAAGGAGCTGCGCGTGCGGGAGCAGGGCAACGAGAGCCCGCGGCTGCGCCACCTCGAGCGCGAAGTCCGGGACCTGCTGGACCGTGAGGGGCTCAAGGCTGAAGGTGAGGGCATGGACGTGGGGCCCAGCACTGCCCAGGGGACACCGAGAACTGCTCGTTGTCTGGGGCAAGCTAAGCCCTGGGCTTGGTCTTTGCTTGGGGGGTGTATGGGGAGGTGCCACGTCCTGGGGAACCCCGGTGTCCAGGCAGCACTGGCTCTGGGGCTCTGTACTTGGCATCGGTGGGCACTGGGGGGGGGGGTGGTCTAGACCTGCCTGACCCTGTGGGTGCTGCTGCCTGACAGGGAAGATTGAGATCAAGATCGTGACGCCAGGCGGCTTTGGGGATGAGGACGATGCCCACTGGCTCTCCGACGAGGACACCCGCCATCTCAAGGACATCTTTTTCAACATCCTGGTGAGGCGGTGGGGTCTCTGGGCAGGGGGCGGGGCTTTCTAATGACATTGACCCCCCCTCCCCCCCCTTTGGCTCCTATCAGGGATTTTTCCTTGGCTCTGGTCTACCCCTACAGGGAACCAGGCCCAAGCCAAGTGGTGGGGGAAGGGGTCCAGGAGTCCAGGCATCCTTGGTTTGTTTCCCTTACCCACAAAGCTGTGCCCCTTCTGCCTTTGCCTACAATACCTCTCTGATGCAGCCAGCTCTGGGGAGGAGCAGCTGGGCTGTTGGGGGCGGGGGGGCTGTGTGGTCTGCAGGGGTGGGGGGTTGTCCCTTTCTGGCTCTGGGAGGAGGTTATGGGGGGTGTCTCTGCCTTGGCACCCAGGCTTAAAGGGACAGTGCCATTTTCACCCCAGGGCCTGGGGAGATCATAGCCTGGGGGCGGGGCATGCTGTGACCCTCCCCCCCCATCCCTGCCCTCCAGATCCAGGGCACAGAGGAGGCCCACAAGGAGCGCCGGCGGCAGCAGCAGCTGGAGGACAACTACCGCCTGGTGTGGGGCCGGCGCCAGGACGACCCCCCTGTGCCCACCAGTGCTGACCCTGAGGAGCCGGACTTCTGAGCACCCCCTGCCTGGCGGCACCTCCCCCCCGGGGTTTGGGGGGGGTGATCAGGCTGTTACTATGGCAATTGCTTGAGGGGGGTGGGGGAGCGTGTCCCCTCTGGTGCCCTCTGCTATGAGCCCCTCCCCCATGCCCAATGAAGGGTGTGCCCATGGGGGCATTTGTACCTGGGTGTGAGCTGCCTTGCACGCACTAGTGAAATGGCCAGGATGGTGCTAGCTATTAGGGGGCGCCAGGACCTTGCCAGCTGCTTGTCTGGGCAGAGTGGTGCTGGGAGGGGGGTTGGACTTGGCCTTTTCTCCCCCCGGCCTGGGGGAGGGCACAGGCAGGGCTGTGGTGGGGGAAGGTTCTTGCTCCTGGGGGGCTGTGAGGGAGTCTTGGCCCCTCCCCCCCCCCCCCCCAGGGCCTGGAGCAGGGTGCCTGTGCTTGGTGGGGCATCATTGGGGGGGGGGGGGATCCATAGGCAATGCTGTAACTCAGGGTGTCATGGCTGAGCCAGGCTGTTCCGGGGGGGCGGGGGGGGCATCACCCTGTGGTGCCCTGTCTTTTGGGCTTGAGCCACCTCTGCTTAGAGACTTGTTGCCTCTGTTTTGGGGTGCTGGGTCCCCTCCCCAGCCAGACAGGGCCCCCCACTTCCCCCAGGGCTCTCACAATGAGAGAGGAGGGGGATGGGGGTGCTGTGTCTGCCTAGGGCAGGGATCTACCTACCCCCCAGTCCTCAATGTGGGTGGGTGGGCAGGGGCAGGGCTGGGGGGGGCATTTCCCCCTCCCCCAGCTGTGGCCCTTATCGGATTTGCATCAATAAAGTGCGGTCGTCCCCATCTCTGCTCCGTGGGTTGGCGCCGGTCCCACCCCCCCAGCTCAGCTCCCCAGGAGCCGGCCCCGTGCCCCCCAGGCCAGGCTCACTGGCCCACCTGGGCAGTGCCCACCTCCAGTGCCTGGAGAGGGGGCAGGTGGGTGCCAGGCCGTGCCCATGGGGGGGGCAGCTCTCCCCTGCCCCAGTGGGTGGGGGCATGTGCCAGCCCTGCCCTGCCAGCTTGTGGGGGCCCCGGGCGGCTCCCGCACGCCTGGGTTTTCCGCCGGGCCCCCCAGCCCCAGGCGGGAATCCGGCCGGACCGGATCTGCCCTGCCCTGGGGAGGGGCCCGATCGCAGCGCGGCCCCCCCCCCCCGGGGGTTGTGGGGCAGGGCTTCCGCACCAATCAGAGGCGGGGCTCGGCCGGTGGCAGCCAGTGAGCTTGCGGGGGGCGGGCCCTGCTGCTGGCTGGATACAATGTAGCCCCCGGGGTGTCCCATCTGGCAAGGTAACACTCCCCCCGGGACCCCCGCCCCCATCCCTGCCCCGGGCTGGGCTGCGGGCACCAGGGGGTTAAGTCCTGGGGGGGCAGTTGCACTGGCAGGGGTATAAGGCCCGGGGAAGTGGGGGGGCAGGAGGGTGTTGGGGCATCCCCAAATCTGTTCCCATGCAAGCACCTCCATCCCTGAGGGCCCCTGGGTAGGGGTATACGGGGGGGGCACAGGGCGTGTGGGGGGTCCTGCTCCAGCCCCCCATGGGGCAGGTTCAAC
>NW_017728953.1:985646-993679 GCF_001723895.1 Crocodylus porosus
GGCAAACGCTTCAAGCCCTTTGCCCGCCAGGGCTACATGAGCGGCGGGGCCGGCTATGTGCTGAGCCGCGAGGCCCTGCGCCGCTTCGTGGCCGGCTTCCGGACCCGTGTCTGCAGCCACACGAGCCCCGTGGAGGACCTGGCCCTGGGACAGTGCCTGGAGAAGATGGGGGTGGAGGCGGGCGACTCCCGGGACACGCTGGCCCGTGAGACCTTCCACCCCTTCCCGCCCGCGTCTCACCTCACTGGGAAGTTTTCCAAGAGCTTCTGGTACTGGAACTACTGCTACTACCCCATTGTGGAGGTACGTGGGTGCCTGGCGGCTTCCCCGTGGCCCTCATTGCCCCCCATTACAATGCACCCCCAGCCCAGAGGCCATGGTGATGGGCTCCCGGCAGGAGGGGGCTTGGTGAGCTGTGGCCTGATCCTGGGTGGGGGGTTCCGGGGGTGCTGGCCTGGGAGGTGGGGAGCTGTCGTTTTACTGCCCCCCACATCCCCTGTTCTCTGCAGGGGCCTCAGTGCTGCTCAGACCTGGCCGTGTCCTTCCACTACGTGAATGGGGAGCTGATGTACACACTGGAGTATTTTGCCCACCACCTCCGCGCCTACGGCTACCGTCCCCGCTACCAGCCACCCCTGCGCCTCCAGGACTGGGCTGGGGGCAATGCCACGCAGCTGGCGCAGGGCATCCGGAAGCAGTAGAGGTGGGCAGCGTAGCTCCATGGCATGTGAGCCACGGGACTACAGCAGTGCCTTCCCCTGCCCTCCCCCCGGAGAAGTGAGCCTGGTGTGTGGCCCCCCCCAGCTGTGGCACCCAGTGGAGTGAGGCTTTGCCCCTGGGCCATGAGGCGTGGCAGCTGGGGTGCCCTGGTGAGTGGCTTCTAAGGAAGGAGGGTGGTTGGGGGGCGGGGGTGTCAGATTTGCAGGGAGAATCTGCCCTGGGATGAAAATGTGTGTGTGGGGGGGAAGGGGGCAGAAGCTCAACCACAGCCCCCAGTACCGGGGGGGTCTGCCATGGGCCATACCAAAGCGGATAGCACTGTGGATCGTAGCACTTCATAGACTGATCTGTAGCATCTCTCAGCTCCACTGGCTGTCCAGCCCTGCCCTGGGGGTGGGGGGCCGTGGGGGCGTCTCCATGAATAAATGCTCCTTTGGTACAAGAATAAACCTGGTGTCTGGATTCTCGCCCTCTCCTCAGGATCCCTGGTTTGGCCTCTGCCTTGATGCCCCTGCCCACACCACAGAGGGTGCTGCTGGTTGTGCCTCTATGGGGGTTGGGGTGAGGGGGTGGGGGCACATCTATGCCCCCAGCCCTAATCACCCTGTCAAGCTCTAGCCCAGATTTTGCTTCAGGGGGAACTGGGTGGTGGCAGGCAGCAGCAGGGATGTTTCCAGGGGCTGCCCCACCCTGGGCAAACAACTGGTAGGCAGCCTAGGCACTGCCCTGACTGTGTCAGCACCGGCTAAGAGCTGCCCCCCGTGCCCCACCCCTGGGACCTGGCTGGGGTTTAGGGGGATACACCCCCAACCCCCTCCAGCTGTGTCCCATTCACCAAGCTTGCTCCCCTGTTCCCTCCACACCCTGCAACTGGCAACACTTGGCTCCCCCTCCCCTTCATCACAGATGGGTGCAGAGACCCCCACACCTCCCTGAGGCAGCCCCTACCTACACACACACACTTGGGCAATAGGCCCAGCTCAGGCCCTGTCTGGCACCTGCAACATAAGTGAGTGCAACCCCCTCACCCATATCCTGCCCCCCCTACCTCGGCAATGCCCTTTTGCCTTTTCTTAGCCACCTGCTGTCTGGCACCAGCACCGCCCAGCACCCCAGCTACGCAGGCGTGGCAGGCGGGGCCAGGCCGGTTTTGCAAGCTGGGGGCACCCAGTGATATCGCCGGAGCAGGTGCCGCTCCGGGAGGGGCCCAGGAAACTGGCTCCAGGCACGGAGCAGGGCGTGGACCAGCCAGGTGAGCGGGGGTTGTAGGGGACAGTAAAGGGTTGGGGTCCGGGAGGTTGAGGGTGGGGGGTGCCCCCCTTCTTTGCCAGCCACAGCCCCCCAACCCCTAGGTGAGGGCTGGAGAACCACAGGGTCCTCTTGTGACCTTCTCTGGGGTTGGGGGGTCCCCGGGAGCGGGCTCAGCTTAGGGCCTTCCCCCCCATAGCCATGGCTGCAGTGGGGTCCAGCTGGGCAGCTGCTGGCCTAAGGATGCATGTGTCTGCGTCTAAGGTGGATGCCAGGGTGGGGTGTGTGTGTGCAGAGGTTGGCTTTACCCCCCTCCCCGCCCCAAGGCCTCATCATGTCCCCTGAGCTCAGCTCCAAGCCCTGGGCTTAGCACCCCCCGGTCCTGCCCCCCGATCTCACAGATAGCCATGGTGAGAAGGGGGCCATGGCCAGGGTCCCAGTCTCCATTGCACCCCCCCCCACATTCACCCTCCCAAGCCCTCTGCTCTGTGGACCCCCCACAAGACCCGCCCCCACCCCAGCCAGGCCCATATGGCTACAGCTGTGGGCCACAGGCATGCGATGTGCCCACACCCTGGCTGCCGCCAGTGGCTGCGTGCTGCAATAGCAGCTCTTTGTTGGCGGGGTGGGGCGGGCATATGTGTGTCTCCCCCCTCGCCCAGAGAGTAAACCCAGGTGTTTCTTCATGGTGATCACTGTGTGTACACCTGCTTTGGGGGTTGGGGTGGGGGTCTCTGATGTTGGGGGGAGGTTAACCCTTGCAGCAGCTGTTTCTGACTCTTAATTGCCCCCCCCGCCCCCCCCGCCCACACCGGGATTTGCCTCTGCAGGCCGGCCGCACTGCCATGCAGCTGCTGTGGACGGCTTTGGGCACAGTGACTGGATTTGCTGTCGTCTTCAACTTCCTGTCCCAGCTGGACCCCACCATGCTGTCTCCAAAGTTCCTCCCTGTGCTAGCCCATAGGGTCATCCATGAGCACCCCACAGGTGAGAGCCCACCCTCCCTACCACCCAGACCCATGCACACAGGGTGGGGGGCCTAGAGGATGCCTGAGTTGTATTTTGGGCCTACAAACACCTTCCCAGCTGTGCGCCTGAGTTTTCCTGGGCTGCAGAATGGGCACAAGAACCCAGAACTTGGGGAAAGGCAGGGGTGAAAGAGTTGGGGGGGGGTAAAAAATCTCCTCTTGTAGCGTAAAGAAGGGGTAAAATCCCTAGCCCATCGTGATGGCAAAACCCAGGAAAATGAGCCAGGCCCTGTTGTTGGGGGGGCGTGGGGAGAGGAAGCAGGACACTGGGCTGGGCAGGCTCCCAGCTGGGTACCTGTGTAAGCCACCGTGGGCATCTCTGTGTGTCCCCAGAGGACAACACGACAGCGGCCAAGCTGTTCTCCAAGGTGCGCATCCTATGCTGGGTGATGACGGCGCCCCAGAGCCTGGAGACCAAAGCGCGGCACGTTCAGGCCACGTGGGCTCGGCGCTGCAACGTGGTGCTGTTCATGAGCTCGCAGGCCGATGCCGCCTTCCCGGCTGTGGGGCTGGGCACCCGCGAGGGCCGCGACCAGCTGTACTGGAAAACCATCCGGGCCTTCCAGCACGTGCACCAGCACCACCTGGCCCAGGCCGACTGGTTCCTCAAGGCCGACGATGACACCTTTGTGGCCGTGGACAACCTGCGCTGGCTGCTGGCCGCTCACGCGCCTGACCGCCCCATCTACTTCGGCAAACGTTTCCGGCCCTTCGTGGCCCAGGGCTACATGAGCGGCGGGGCCGGCTACGTGCTGAGCCGCGAGGCCCTGCGCCGCTTCGTGGCCGGCTTCCGGACCCGTGTCTGCAGCCACACGAGCCCAGTGGAGGACCTGGCCCTGGGACAGTGCCTGGAGAAGATGGGGGTGGAGGCGGGCGACTCCCGGGACACCACAGGCCAGGAGACCTTCCATGCCTTCCCGCCTGAGCGGCACCTCCGTGGCGCCTTCCCTAAGGACCCCTCCTACCTCAGCTACTCCTACTACCCCGTGCTGGGGGTAAGTGTCCCAGGTCACCCCTTCCCCAAGCTTCCAGGGCACTTGTGGCTGCTCACTGCCCTGCCCCTCATTAATAAGCAGGCTCCACCCACCCTCCATTAGCTCCACCCACTTGATAAGCCCTGCCCAGTGGCAGTGCCCTGTGCGGGGTCTGTGCCCCTAGTGTTGAGTCCCATCCTTGTCTCGTCCTCAACTCTCCCATCTTCCCCAGGCCCAGCTGGAGGGAGGGGCGGTGATGCCCTGCAGGGCTCCTAAGCAGGGCCTGGGTTGGGATTGATGGGGGCAGGGGGGTGAAGTCCCTTCGTGACCCCATCGTGGTGCCATCCCTAGCCATGGCTGCACCCAGCACAACAGGGCGAGGGATGTGGGGTGGGGGGTAATAGAGTCCCCACTGTAGTACCAGGAACCAGGTGGTAGGAGAAGTGCTGGGGGTGGTTATTTATTGCCCTCCTACCCCAGCTCAGCCTGGCATCTCCCCCTGCCCCGCCAGGGCCCACGGAGCTGCTCGGACCTGACCATCTCCTTCCATTACGTGAGCCCGGAGCAGATGTATGAGCTGGAGTACCTCACATGGCACCTCCGCGCCTATGGCTACCGGCCCCGGAGGCAGCCAGTGCCTGCTGGGCAGACCCCCCTTGCCACCAAGCGCCGTGGGCAGTTGAGCCAGCCAGAGCGTGGACAGACACAGGGGTCTGGGGTTGGCCCCTTTGCCCATGGTGCCAACGACAGCCACGTGGCATATCTCACTCGTTCCTAGTGCTGGGGCCTGGGGGGCTCAGCCGGTCCCTGCGCCAT
The DNA here is from genome assembly GCF_001723895.1 of Crocodylus porosus. Taxonomy (NCBI): domain Eukaryota; kingdom Metazoa; phylum Chordata; order Crocodylia; family Crocodylidae; genus Crocodylus; species Crocodylus porosus. The sequence continues at coordinate 990,433 of NW_017728953.1, forward strand.
CCAGCTGCCACGTGGCCATGGCCCTCCCTCACTGCCCCCCGCCTCCGGAGCAGAAAGAAGCAGCCGCAGGCATGAGTCGGACATTACGTACTTACAGTTACAATCCAAGAGGTTCAAATGCTGTACATGGCCACAGTGGGCACCAGTGGCTGGACGTCCCCCACCACCCCGGCCCCTCCTCAGCCCACCCCTCCACGCTGGGGTGGGGGACAGCATCCCAAGGCGGAGGCCACGTCCTCCCCTCCGCTCCCTGATCCGCTGCCTAGGCCACGGCAGCCCCCTCCCGGCTCTGGCGGGGGGCACGGTGCCCTCCCATGGGCTGGGCCACAGCCCGCGCCCGGTGCTTGGGCGGGTGCTTGTGTGCAACATGGACGCGGATACATTCATGAGCTCATCAGCCCGGCGGCTTGGAAGAATGGAGGGGGAAGGGGGCCATGGGCCACTGTGCCCCCCGAGCCTCCGGAGCGGCGGGAGCAAAGGCAGCAGGGCGGGGGGTCGGCGGGTGCCAGCCACGATGTCCCATGACCACCCCCTGGCAGGGGTGGGGGGAGGGGAGGGGGAATTACCCTGATCACAGATTGAAATAAAGGCTGAGACCACATCACTCACAACAAGGGCCACGTCTGCGGCCTCCACACACCGCACAGCACGGAGCCACAAGCCCTGGGGCCACGGGGCCAGGGCACAGCCTGCCATGGCCCCAGGGCACCGCGAGAGAGAGAAAGAGAGAGAGAGAGAGAATCTGGCTCTATCCTAATCCTAAACGAAGCAATAAATTAAAACAGGGTCCCACGGGGGGAGGTTGGGGAGCGGGGCAGGGTGGGGTCTGTACAAAAGGGTCCGTCTAGAAAAGGGGTTGGTTAAAACCCGGGGCTTGCTCTGCTCCGGGCGGATGCTGCCCCGGGGTGCGGTGAGTGGGGGGTCCCCGATGCCCGTCTGTGCCCCTTGGGTACCGTACGGCCCCCTCTTTTCCCCCCGGCTGGCAGAGGAGTTCAGGGCGTGGAGCAAGGAGTGGCAGTGGCGGAGATACCAGGCGTCCGGGCTCCCAGCTGCTCTGGGGGGCTCAGCCCATGCCCGGGGGCCCTCAAACCTCCAGCAAGGCTGGCAGCCCAGTGCGGGGTGGAGGGGTAGTGGCAGAGAACCGAGGAGTCCTGGGCCTGCCCCTCCCTGCCCACACATACGCACACACACACGCACGCACGCGCACTCCCTACCCACTGGCCCCCGCTGCCTTCCTGGGCCAAGGCTAGAACCCAGGAGTCCGGGCATCCAGCCCAGGCTACTGTGAAGCTGGGGGTGGTGGCAGGGGGGCAGGGATTGGGGGGAGTCGCTGGTGCAGGGGGGGCGGGCAGACAGCGGGGCAGGGTCTGGCATTGCTGAGGACAACGGGCGAATAATAAATAGAGCATCAAAAATACAAACCATCCACGTCGCCCGGGGGTGGGAGGGGGTGAGGGGGGGCACCGGCCCCCCCAGCCAGCAGAGAGCAGAGGTGCCCTATGCCAGGCCACGCGGCCCCCATGGCGGGGCTGGGGGGGGGCTATACCAGGGCAGTCCGTAGGTCACAGCGTCCCATGCTGGCCGAGCTGCTCTTGCGCCGCATGCCAGGTGTGGCGGCGGGGCCATGGGCCGCGGCGGGAGGCCCGGGGGCTGCGGCAGGGGGGCCGGGGCCCTCGCCGGGGCAGCCGTGCTGCAGCAGGATGTCAGCGCACTCCTGGCTGCCGGCGCGCCGGGCGTAGTACAGCGCCGTGCGCCCCAGCCCGTCCCGTGCCGTCACGTCCGCGCCGTACTGTGGGGTAGTTAGAAGAGCAGTGAGGGGGGCAGCAACAGGACACTCTCCCCACCCCGCACCCTGGCTTCTGCCCCATGTGCCCTTGGGGGCAGCTGGGCTTTGATTGGCTGCCGTGGGGAAGTCTCCACGCCCTTAGAGACCCAGGCCATGAGGTCACAAGCTCCAGTGATGATGTCACCACAGTGATAGGGGACCTGGTTCTTTCCCCCCACCCCCAAAACAGCCCTGGGGCAGGGCCCTGTGCTCCGATTGGCTGCCACAGGGAAGTCTTTGCCCCCTCAGAGATGCAGGCTGTGAGGTCACAAGCCTCAGTGATGACATCACTGAAATAATAAGGGATCTGCACCCCTCAGGCCTGGCTCCTGCCCCCTGCCCCTGGCAAAGCCCCAGGAAGTGGTTGGGGGTTGGGGGGGGCAGCAATTCCTCCTGAGCTCCCACTGGCTGCCACAGGAAGTCTCCACCCCCGCAAGAGCCATGAGGAAACAAGCACCCCCAGGCCTGTTTCCTGCCCCCTGGCAAAGCCCCAGGGTTCCCGGGGAAGTCTCCACAACCCTCTACCCATGAGGTTGTATGCCCCAGTGATGACATCACTGCAGCAGGAAGGGGGCAGGGCTGTGATGCCAGCCCCCGCTACGGGGGCAGGCAGGCACGACCCCCTTCCCCCCCCGCCATCGCCCACCATGGCCGTACCCAGACGAGGAGTTGGGTGATGACGACGTGGGCGAGGTCGCAGGCCACGTGCAGGGCCGAGCGCCGGTCGGGGTCGCCGGTGCCCGCGGTGACGAGCTCGCGGGTGCTGTGGGCCAGGAGCAGCAGCACAGTGCCCACGTCCTGCTCCAGCGCCGCCTGCAGCAGCCGCGGGGCCAGTGGGGCCGTGGGCTCCGGCAACGGTGCCACAAACAGGCGCTGCTCGTACTTGGCGCGGATCCATGCCTCCCGCTCCTCCCTGCGGGACACGGTACGGGGTCAGGGCCGGGATCCCGGAGCCGCCCCATGCCCACCGCCTTGCCGTGCCCTTCCCCAGCTCACCGGGAGGCATCGGGTGTGGGCTTGCGGTGCCCCTGGGGCCGTGCCTCCCAGATGCCGTTGGCCGTGGCGTTGCCGATGGTGGTGAGCACCAGTGTCAGCTCCGAGGGCCAGTCGTCCAGGTCCAGCGAGCGCACGCGCGACACGTGCGTGCCCAGGTTGCGGTGGATGCCCGAGCACTCGATGCAGATCAGGGCCCCTAGGTTCAGGCTGGCCCACGTCGGGTCTGTGGCACGCGGAGCGGGGAGGGGGTGAGAGCCTGGCAGGGCCCACCTGGACCTCCCAACCCCCCTGCCCAGGGACAGCCCTGGATCCTGGCCCCCCCGGACAGTTCCAGCCCCGCGGATCCTCTGGATCCCCTGCCCCTGAGACTGCCCCGGCCCCCCTAGATGTTGCCTGGACTCTTCCAGCTCCATCGGGAGTCTCCAC
>NW_017728953.1:994439-995424 GCF_001723895.1 Crocodylus porosus
ACAGCAATCGCAGCAGGTTGCAAAGTCCTACCCAGGCCTGGATGTCTATCCCTCCACCCCGCCTGTGCCTGCATTCACCCCCTGCCACCCCCAGCGTCTGCCCCTCCGGCCACGGGGGTGCAGGGCATGCAGGGGGGCTGGCGAGGGGGGCCAGGCCGTTACCTGTCTTATAAATATTTCTTAAGCTACCAAAGGTTTTGAGCTTCCACATTTTGCGCTTGGCTGCGGCGGGTCCGGCAGCAGGAGAGAAGAGAGGCGAAGCGTCAGCCGGCGTCCCCGGGTGGGCAGGGGGCAAAGCGGGACCCCCCGGCCGGGGGGGAGGGCAGAGAGGAGCGGGGGTGAAAGCCAAGTGCGAAGCAGGAAGCGCCGTGAGCATCCTCGGGGTGGGGGTGGGGGGCCGTGAGAGGAAGCCCCCTCCCCTCTGCTGGTCTCCGTGGTACCCCCTGCCCCAGACATCCCAGAAGGCCCCTGGAGCCCCGTGCCCCCCCACCTCACCTTCAGCCTGCCCAGCTGCCCCCTCGGTCTTGGACTGCGTTGTCAGCTTCTTGCGCCGGTGCTTCTTGCGGTCGACCATGGGCGAGGGCAGGGGGTCCCGGGAGCCGCCCCCGGGGCTCAGCACACCCTCAACACCCTCTGGGATGGGGGGGCAGGGCAGAGTGAGGGCTGTGGAGCCTCTGCCATTGCCCCCCCCCAAGAAGGACCCACAGACAGACCCCCGGTGTCCCCCCTTGAAGACCCTGTACCCCCTGCTGCCCCCCAAATACCCCCTGATGCCACCGAACAGCCCCTGCCCCCCAGTGCCCCCGACAGCCACAAAAAGAACTTCCCAAAAAGGAGCCAGGTAGCTCCCACCCACCAGGCATTCCCCCATCCCCCAGAGCCCGCCCCCAAAAGACCCAGGCAGCTCCCACCCCCCAGGGAGGAACCCTAGAGCCTCCTGAAAAAGACCCTAGTGTCCCCCACCTAGACCCCCAGCACCCTTTGT
>NW_017728953.1:995524-1003358 GCF_001723895.1 Crocodylus porosus
CTTGGGGTTGGTGGCTGAGTGGCAGCGCTGCAGGGTCCGGTCCTTGCCCCCGCTCCGGGGCTCAGGTGGGAGGCTCAGCGTGGCGGGCGACGCGCTGGCTGCAGGGGAGAGGGGCGTCAGGCAGCCCACGGGACCCATACAGGGTTGTAGGGACTGGATGGAGCCTGGGTGGCCCCAAGGGCCACAAGACCCCACCTCCCAACCCCACAGTCCCCCCACCCTATATCACTGACCAGCACCCTCGGGCACGGGCACATCCTTGACGAGGCCGTTGATGCTGGCTGAGGGGCCGCAGGCTGAGATGGCGCGGGGCGGGCGCTTCCCAGGCACCTTCACCGTGGTGCGCAGCAGGTCCATCTCCTTGCCGTGGGTGCTGTGGATGTAGTCCTGGGAGGGGGTGCAAAGGGTGCATTGGGGGGGGTCTGCACATGGCATGTCCCCCAGAGAGGGACCGTGCCTCGCTGTGCCCAGCCAGGGGGACCTGGCCTGCCCCGTGCCCCCTGCCCACTCGGCCCGGCCTACGTTGATGCTGGGGTGGTAGAGCAGGAGCCCGTTGCTCGACAGTGTCACGTATTTCTTCTTCCACTCCTTGTTCAGTGAGTTCCCGCTGCGCTTCAGCAGGAAGCTCTGGCGGGGGGCAAGAAGGGCAATTAGGCCAGGAGGGGCAGGAGAGACACACCCTGGGGCAGCTGGCTCCTGCCCGGAGCCTGGGGTGTGCGCTGGGGGGAGCTGCGGACATGCAGACCTGGCTTGAGTGTGAGGGTGTGCACACTAATGGGCATGAGGGCGGTGTTGCTGGGTGTGTGTCCACAGTGGAGTGCGTGCGCCAGGCATATGTGGTCACAGTGGGGTGTGGGTGCTAAGAGTGTGAGCTCACACTAGGGTGCATGTGCCAGGCGTGTGCACTCACAGAAGGGTGAGTGTGTTAAGCATGAGTGCTCATGGGAGGGGTGCCGGGTGTCTGCACCCATGGGAGAAGCGTGTGCCAGGCATGTGTGTGCATGTACCAGGGGTGTGCATTCACAGGGGGCTGTGCTAGGTGTATGCACCCACAGGGGATGCATATGCCAGGCTTGTGCACCTACAAAGACGTGCACCAGCTATGTGCACCCATGGCTGAAGTTTGCACCCATAAAAAATGTGCCAGGCACATGTATCTGCAGGACGTATGCATGTGCCAGGCATGTGGGCCCATAAAGACGTGCCAGGCATCCACATCCATGGGGGAAATGTGTGCCCCAGGCATGTGCACAGGCATGTGCCCCCCCGGGCTGTCCCTGTTGCCAGGACAATGCTAGGTGCTCCCTCTTGGGCAGGGCCTGATCCTGGTGACGCGGGGGCCTCACCTGCTTGATGGGGATGGCGCGGCCGCTGCCTGCCTCCCCCCGGCTGTCCAGGCTCCGCTTCTCCGAGTCGCTGCCCCGGCGGTTCTGCACCAAGATGGGGGGTGGTCAGGGCATGGTACCCATGTACCAGCCCTGCCAGGCATCCTGCCCTGGAGGACACCCCAGCCCCCCCTCCCGGTGCCCATGTCCTGTACCCACCCCGCACTGGGTGCTACTCACGGCAAAGAGGCTGGTGCGGCGCTTGGCGCCCCGGTGCAGTGAGCTGGGGGTGCCCAGAGTGGCCGTGGCCGGAACTGTGGCCTCACCCCGCAGCTCCCGGTGGCTGACGCTGGGCGTGGAGGGCAGCGAGGACGAGTAGTCGCTGGTGTGGCCCCCGTTGTTGGCCTGCGGGAGATAGGCTGTCAGCGGCGGTGGGAGGGTGGGCTGGATGCCTGGGTTCTTGGCAGTGGGTGGAGAGCGGGGGCAGGGGCCAAATGGGATGTGGGGGGGGGCACCTGGGACAACACAAGGGTTAACGCCCCCTCTGCTCTTGGTACCTGCCCCGGGTGCCCCCCGCCCACGGGGGTGGAGCCGGCCGAGTGGCTGGGGGTGCTGGGCAGAGACTTGCAGGATGCCAGGAGCTGCTGCTGCTTCTTCAGGGCCACGGCCTTCTGCGCCACTGTGGAGACACGGCACGGGGGAGTCAGGGGGCTGCTCTGGCCACGGCCCCCCCGCCCGGGGGCCTCTGTGATCTGGGCCATGGCCAGCAGCATCCAGGCTCACGCCCCCCCAGCCCGCCCCCCCCAGCCCCGTGGCACCTTCAGTGAAGACCCGGTCCACGTTGAGGCCGTACGTGGCGCAGGTCTCGTAGTAGAGGCAGCGCTTCATGTCGGCGCAGAGTGCCTGGGCCTGGGAGTCGGGCACGGCCCGTGGGTTCGAGGCGCTGATCTTGTCTGTGGGGGGGTAGCACTGGCTCAGTGGGATGCATGGAGAGGCACCCCCCATCCCCCCGTACCCAGGACCCACGTCTCTGAGCTCAGGCACAAGGGGGGTGGGCAGCACCTCCAGGGGTCAAGACTGTGATGGCATGTGAAGGGTTAATGCCCCATGGCCCCCCACACCCAGGAACTGAGGCCACGGCGGCTGGCCAGGGTAGAGCACCACTGCAGGACACCCCTCCCCCATACAGCCCAGTGCCTCCTGCTGGACACTACCCGCCATACAGTCCAGCACCCCCTGCTTGACCCCACCCATACAGCTCAGCGCCCCCTGCTGGACCCCCTCTCACCCTGGGTGCCCACGAGTGCCAGGGCCATGTCGCCAGGGCTGCGGTGGGTGGTCAGGAGTCCATAGAGCTGCGCCGCCTCCTGGAAGCTGCCCTCGTTCTCCAGGCTAAAGACGAAGACCACCGCGTCCACCCAGCCAGCAAACTGGGGGGAAGGGGCAGGGGTCAAGGCCTGCTTCCTGCACCCCCCAGCCCTAGAGATGCCCCCCGCAATAGCCCCAGATGCTCCATGGGGCATCTCTGTGCCCCCCCCCACTCCCAGCCTGGGGCTGCTCCCACCTTGCCAGGGGGTTACCTTGGCATCGGGGGCATCCGCCTCTTCCCGGATCAGCAGCAGGTGACTCTGCCCATCCACCACCACCTCCTTCTTGAACTGCCCACCTGTGGGGAGAGACGGGCAGGGGGCTGGGGCTCAGACTGCTAGGGGCTGCAGGTCAGGAGTGCGGGGCACTGGCAGGGCTGGGAGTGCAGGGGGCTGTGGGTTGGGAGTGCGGGGCACTGGCAGGGCTGGGGGGGAGACTGCAGGTTGGGAGTGAGGGGCACCATGTACTCCCCTGCGGGTGCTTCTGCCCCAGCGCAGCTGGGGGGAGGGTGCCAAGGGACGGGGGGCAGGGGCAGGGCTGTGGCCTGGCTTTGCTGACTTGCCCCCATGCCCATTCTGGGGTGGCTGGGGCTGCGCGGTGCCCAGGCGGTGCCAGCCTCTGCCGCCAGCTGCAGCCTCAATGGGGCTTTGTCCTGGCTCTGTGGTGCCAGGGCTGGGGGGGAGGGGCAGGAGGTAGGCTGGCGGGGCTGGCATGCTTCAGATAAGTCTTTAATGGGTGGGGAGCAAAGGGCGGAGGTCACCGGTCAAGGGCCCTGCCTTGCAGGCAGGCAGGAGATGCCTGCTCAGCTCCCCTGCTGCCCCCCCAACTGCCCCCCGCAGCCCCAGGCACTTACTCTCCGCTGGCTCCAGGCCCAGGTAGGAGCCGGTGAGGAACCGATGCACCAGGGATGACCTCCCACTCTTGGGGCTGCCCAGGACTCCCTGCAGGGTCAAAGGGCAGAGTTCAGAGAGAGTCATGGCTAGGCAGGACCCCCGGGCTGTGACCAGCCCCCACCCCATCAAGCTGAAGCTTCCAATGTGCCCCCGCCCCGCAATTCTCTGGGGTAGGTGGTCCCTGGGGGAGTGTCCCCCAGAAAGCCCGATGCATGGCCAAGGGGGGCTGTGGGCTGTGGGTTGGGAGTGAGGGGCACTGGCAGGGGCAGGCGGGGGCCACCTACCAGCCGGATCTCAGGGACCGAGCGCCCGAGGGTCCATTCCTGGCTGCTGGCCAAGGCCTCTGGGGGGCGAAAACGGAGGGGGTAAGACCAGACAGAGCCCCCTTGCCCCCCAACTCCTGCTCCTCCAGCCCCCAGGCCAGGCAGCTCCGCGGGGCTCAGGCAAGCATGGGTGCACGGAGTGGCCCGGGCCCAGCCTGGGTCCTGGTCCCTGGTGCCCCCTGCCCATCACAGGCCTGGTGCCCCTGAGGGGCAGCTCATGAGGGGCTGCAGTTCTGTGGGGCGCCAGAACTGCTCCCCCTCAGAGCTGGGGGCATCGTCCCTGCCCCGTGGCCCTGGCACACACCCTGCATGCTCACACCACACACGGACATGCTACATACCTGCATTGCACACACATGCAGGGCACACACACATAGTGCATTCTCCATGTGCTTGCCTGATGCACGCGCCTGGCATACTTACAAACGCACTGCACACCCACATGTATTGTGCACGCGTGTTGCACATGCACATGGAGCACACGTACACACACTGTATGCGCTCACTGCACACTCACGCTGTGCAGTACCACATGCACACAGCACAAGAACACCCAATGCACCTACACACCCAAGTCCTGCACACATGCACACACCACGTTCACACACAGGGCCTGCTCATGCACACTTACTGCAGCCCCCACATATGATGCCCATTCCTATGTGTTCACCCAGGGCACACACAGGGCTCGCGCACCTGCTGCACACAGGTAGTTCAGGCCACCCGCATGCACACAGCTGCACACACTGCATGCACACACTTGTGCTCAGTGTCCCAACTCTTTTAGAGGAGTGGAGCTTGGGCACTTGGTTCCTATCCCAGCTCAAGAAGGGAAGTGGGGCCTGAATGCCCAGCTTCTATCCGTAACGTGTCCTGGGCCCTGGCGCAGCCTATGCCAGCATGTGGATATACACATGTGTGCACCCCCCCCAGCACCCTCCTGGATCCCCTACAGCCTCCTGCCCCATGCTAGCATGTGAATCTACATGCATGTGCCCCCCCACTAGGCACTGAGGGGGGAAGGTGATGCCCAGGTGCTCAAGTCCTGCCACAAATGCCACGACATGACAACTCTAGGTCCCACACAGCACACGCATGCCTACCCACAGAGCCCAGCTGCCCCCCAACCTCCTGCCAACACATGACAGGGAGGGGCTTCATGCATGGAGGGTTTCCTAGGAGACACCCCCCCCCAAAGTCACCATGGCAATTTCCACAGATGCTGGGGGAGGGGGAGGTTCCAAGAGGCATCTGTATGTGTGTGTGGATTTGGGGGTCTCCCTGGCCCCGATGGATCTGTGTGCACTAAGTCAAGGTGCCCTTCTACGCCTGGTCCCCCGGAACATGCAGCCATCATGCTTGTCACACACGTGTACAGCCCCTGGTGCAGCATGTGGCCAGGTCTGTGGGCAAGCGGCCTACAGGACCCCACCCCCAGCAACCCCTGGGCTGGCACCTTCAATGCCAGAGCCCCCCCCACCCTAGACACACGCACACACATGTGTGCACACTCAAAAGCGCCCCTGTGAACACACAGGCTGGGGAAGCCCCCCCCACGCATGCACGTCTGCCATCACAGCCATACACAGGCGCACACCCACACATACATGCGCACACTGGGGCACGCACCCACGCACACACGGGAAAGCGCACACGGATGCTCCCCCCCACGCTTGCCTGCCCGGGAACACGCCAGCGCACGCACAGGCATGCACACGCACACAGAGGTGCCCACACGCTTGCCTGCAGAGGCACACACAGGCTTGCACATGCAGATGCCAGTGCACACGACAGCACCCACATGCTTACATACACACACGCACACACACACGCAAACAGGCACACGCAAATACACATGTACAGAAGCACCCTTGCACATGCAAGCACACACACCCAAGCACACTCAAGTGGGTGTATACACAAATGTGCATGCACACACACACACATGCTTGCACACCCTGGAGTATGCAAGCACATGCATATGTGTACACACACAGGAACATTCAAGCATGTGCATACATGCAGCATGCTCCCACACACAGGCACACACAAGCATGCGTGCGCACCCAGATGCACAGAATCACATCTACATGCACACACCGACATGCTTGTGCACACAAACATGTATACTCACATATGCAGCTGAGCTTACACACATAAACATGCTTGCATGCATACATGTGTGCAAATGCGCCCGGGGTGACAGGATGGGACAGGTCCAGGTTGCAGTTCCATCGCACCCCATTACAGCACCCTGCGGCCCCCCCAGCATGGACCCACCCTAGAGACAACATCCTGCCCCCCAGCCTTGAAGGTCAAGGCCCTCAACAGTCCCATTTCCCCTCCCCCACCAATGCCACCATCACACAGAAGGGGAAACTGAGGCAGGGAGTGGTACTGTCACCCCCCAGAGGGTAGGCAGGGTGGGGAATTCAGAGCCAGGCAGGGCATGGGACCCAGAAGTCCAGACTCCCAGACCCTCTGTGAAGGGAGCCCAGAAGCCCGGCCCCCATCATGACTCACCCCACTCCAAAACCGGCACGCCTGGTACTTACTGGGCGATGCCAACCTGCCCGACTCAGTGCCACCCAGCCCCCAGCCAGGTGCAGGGTGGGTGGGCGTGGATGCAGGGCTCTTAGTAAATATGCCGCTGATGAACTTGAGCATCTTACGGTCGCGGGTGGATGCCCTCCCGCCCTCGCGGCCCCGCTTCAGGCTCACACCCACTTCAGGGGCGCCAGGGCTGGGTGCTGCCAAGCCCCCGGGCCCTGGGTGCAGGTCGCTGTTGTCCAGGGTCTTGCTTTTGCCTTTGCGAGGTGACAGCTTGGCTCGAGCTGTGGCACGGGGGGCGGCTTCCGCACCGCCTGCCTTGGCACCCGCCTTGGCCCGGCCTTTGCCCTCACTCTCGGGCCATGAGAGCCGGTTGCTGCCAGCCTTGGGCGTGCCCTTGCCTGCCTTGCCTTCACCCCCCACCTTGGCTCCACTGGTGGTCACTGTCTTGAAGGGCTTGTTGGCCAGCCGCAGGCGCCGGGCACCCGCTCCGGGGTGCGGAGACGAGGCTCCAGCACGGCCCACCACCACCTCGGGCTCCCGCACCTCAGGGCACCCCCAGCTGGCATGGCTCAGCAGCAGGCGGCGAGCAGGCGCTGCAGCCGTGGCAGAGCAGGTACTGGTGAGCGGTGGCGGGGACCTCTCACCAGGCACCTCCAGCGTCTCCTTGGTCCCCGGGACAGCTTCTGGTTTGGGGGGCACGGTGGGTGCCAGGGGCAGTGGGGCCACCTCGGGCTTCGGGGGCGGCAGTGGTGGCAGCACAGGCAGTGCTGGGACAGTGGCGACGTCTGGCTTGGGCGGAAGCACCGGCAGCCCTGGGACAGCGACAGCCTCCGGCTTGGGTGGCAGCGCAGGCAGCCCCGGGATGGCAGCAGCATCCGGCTTGGGAGGGAGCGCAGGCAGCCCTGCGAAAGCAGCAGCATCCGGCTTGGGTGGTAGCACTGGCAGCCCTGGGACACCGGTGGTGTCTGGCTTGGGTGGCAGCGCCAGCAGCGCTGGGATAGCAGCAGCATCCGGTTTGGGAGGGAGCACAGGCAGCGCTGGGACAGTGGCGGTGTCCGGCTTGGGTGGCAGCACGGGCAGCCCTGGGATAGCAGCAGCATCTGGCTTGGGTGGCAGCGCAGGCAGCCCTGGGATAGCAGCAGCATCCGGCTTGGGTGGCAGCGCAGGCAGCCCTGGGACAGCGGCGATGTCTGGCTTAGGCGGCAGCCCTGGGTCCGGCTTGGGGGGCACGGCAGGTGGCGCAGGGGGCGTGCAGGCCATGTCGGGCTTGGGGGGCAGTTCCGGCTTGGGCGGCGGCAGCAAGGCGGCATCGGGCTTGGGCGGCACCGGCGGGGGCGCACGGGGAGCTTCAGCCGGGGACCCATGGCTGGCG
>NW_017728953.1:1003458-1013408 GCF_001723895.1 Crocodylus porosus
GGCAGGGCCGGGAGTGAGGGCCTGGAGGGAAAGGCCTGTGCTAGCCCCTGCCAGGCCTCGTGGGGTTAATCAGCCCTGTCCCCTGCTGCCCCCCTACCCCGAAGCAGCCCCGCTAGACCCCCCATCCAGACAGGCCGCCTGGGCCCAGGTCTGCACCCTGCGGTGCCCGCCCTGGCCCTGCCACGCGCCAGCCCCAGGGTGCAGTGGGCGCTGCCTGGGGCCACGTGTGCCCTGGGGGGGACGAGGCCCTGCAGCCCCCATGGGCGGGCAGCGCGTGACAACCGGGCGCGTCGCCATGGCGACTCGCCCACGCGTGCTGCTGCAGCTTGACGCGCAGCTCGCGCCCACCCCCACGCCAGCCGGAGCCTGGGGGGGAAGGGCCCCCCCTTCCTGCCAGCAGGGACCCCCGCAGGCCTGGCCATGGCCCTGCGGTGGGGTGGCACGAGGGCCCCTGGGCAGCTCCGAGGCCCCACGGGGCCCCCTGAGGCCCATCTTCGCTCGGTGCACGGGGCCCCGATCCGGGGACACGTGTCCTTGCTGTGACGCCAGCTGCTGGTGCCACACAGAGCACTGGACCCACGGCCCCTCCCGGCTGTCAGGCGCAGCAGGCGGCACCGTCCTGGCATCGCCGGCTCATCCTGCTGGGCCAGGTGCCCCGCCCAGCCCGGGTGGCGCCGGACGCGCCCGTGGTGCTCTCCTCCCTGCTGGGCAGGGCAGTGCTGACTCAGCATGCATGTGCACACGCGTGTGCAAGACCCCCTTTGCTGGGGCAGCCCCTTTGTCCGGAGCCCGGGGCCTGCTGCTACCTTGATGGAGGTGCCAGGCATCTCCCTAGCAACCATCCATGCTCGCCCTGTTGCCATGGCAGCCGTGCATGGGGTTGCTACGTGGGAGATGCTGGTAATGGTTTCCAAGGGGGAGGTGAGGTCGATGCCACGGGCACGGCTCCCGGGGGCAGGGCAGCTCCTCGCCCGCCCGTGGCAGGCGGCGCTGGGGGAAGAGGCCACGTCACAGACCACAGGAGTCAGGTGTCCCCGGCAGGAAGCCGCGAGCGACACAATACGTTAGTGCCCCCCCACCCGGCAGGGAGCTGCTGGGCCCTGCCAATGCTGCCCCCCCACCCGTACCCCAACCCTAGTGGCACAGGTCCCCGGGGTTGGCATGAGTGCCCCACCGTGGGCTGTCTCCATCCTTTCCTAGAGGTGTTCCTCAAGCTGTCCCAGCCCCCCAGCATGGCATAGCCCCCCCTCCCACTCCAGCACAGCACAGATCCCCACGGCACGGCTCAATCCAGCCCCCCCAGCACAGCCCAGTCCTGCCCCCCCAGCTCAGCACAGACCCCTGGCAACACCACCCCCAGCAGGGCCCAGCACCCATCACTTCCCCCCGCCCAGCACCCAAGCCCAACACGGCTCCAGGACCCGGGCTGGCAGGTCAAAACACGGTAGAGGCCAAAAAGGGTAGGAGAGCAACACTCAGCTGCAGGGTGCCCCCCAACAGCAGGCGCAAAAGTGGGGGGCAGCCCCGTGTTGATATCACGATGCCCACCGGGGGATGCTGCCAGTTGCAGCCGTGGGGTGACAAAGCAGACCCCCCCCAGCCCCACAAGGACCCCACTCACCTCGGAGGCTGCTCACGGTCCTCTGCAAGCTGGCGCGCAGCTGGGGGTCGGGCACGCGCTCCACCAGGCGCCCTAGCTTGGCCAGGTGCTGCTTCACCCCCTCATGCCGCTTGGCCTCGGCCCGGATGGCGCCGGCCAGCGCCTGCTTGGGGGTGCTCATGGCGCCTGGGCCCCAGGCATGGGGGCGCAGCGGCCTGGTGGGGCTCGGCCCAGTGGCGCCGCCCACAGCACGGCCCCAGAACCTGCCCCCAGCCTATCCGGCCCGGGGCCTCGCGCTGGCGGCTGCACTTCCTGAGCTGCACGTCATGCCAAGCCGCAGCGCCGTGGCTGGGGCAGGCGCCGAACTTACGGGGTAAACACTTGCCGCGACGTGGGGCAGGGACGCGCCTGGCCGGCACACCCACACGCCCTGCCCCGCACACACGCGGGAGTGTGTTTGTGTGTGTGTGAGCACCTGGCGGCACAGGCCTGTTGCGACATGCACACATGCCAGGCCTCCGCATGGGCCCCTGGAGGCAGCACACGTGTATGCTCACACCTGGGCCTGGCCTGGCCTGTGCCTGGGACACACACACACCTATATATATATGCATACCTACGTACAGGTGTGCCTACACATAGGTGTGCATGCACACACATATACACACACTTGCATACATGTACACAGACTCATGCGTGCGCACACACACACTGACACCCATGCTCACATTCCTGTAGCTGTCCCCCCCATCCCTCCCTGCCCTGCCCTGACCTCCAGCCCTGCCTCTCCAGTCAGGCAGCTGCTGGCAGGCTGGGTGGCCTAGTGGTTTGAGGCCTGGGTGCCCAAACTCCTGGGTTCTCTCCTATCTCAGTCTCTCCCTGCCCAGAGAACAGGTTTGGGGGTGGGGAAGGAAACACCCAGCAGGGGGGCAGCTGCAGCGCTGGGGGGGCGTCTACAGCTCAGGACTCCTAGGTTCTGGGCCTGGCTCTGCCACTGCTTCACTGCAGGGCCTTGGGTGAGTTCCTTCACCCAGTGCCTCTGTGAGGCCTTGAAGCCCCTGAATGCAGGAGCCTGCTCAGCGCTGGGCACCCTGGGATCAATCCTGAGAGCAGCTCAGAGCTGCTCCCCCACAACCCATGGTCCATGCTGTGAGCAAGCTGTGGAAGGGGGCGTGGGCAGGTGGTTACGTTGGGGGGGTCCCTTCCCAGAACTCCTTGCTCCCTCCCGATGCTGGAGGTGGGGCCAGGCCTGCTGCGCACGCAGGTAGGAAGCGCCTGGTGTCTCGGTGGCTTCCTGTGCTTGGGTGACGTGGCACCGCAGGTGCCGGGGAGTGGGCCTGGCTCATGGTATCACTCAGTGCCAGGGCTGGGGGTGTGGGCAGGACTGCCAGCTTGGGCCCGTAGCCAGAGCACCAGGCAGCTTGCTTCCTGCTGGGGACAACACCTCCACACGCATGCACACACGCAGGAACACGTATGACACATGTATGCACCCACACACATGTACACAGACCCAACCAACATGTGTGCGTGCAAACACAGGCACATGCATTCAAACACACATGCACAGCCATACATGCTCAGGAATGTATACACACATGCACACACAAATACACAGATGTACATGTGTGCACATATGCATGCATCCATACAAATATGCATGCACATACACACGTGTACACACATGCGTCCACATACACGTGTGCATGCCTACATGCGTGCCCACATGCGTGTACACACACTTGCATGCACACACATGCATCCATACACATATTCATGCACACACACAAATACATGTACACACACATACATGTGCACACACACGCATGCTTCATCCCTGCCTATGAACAAGGGGCCCTGCCAGGCATTTGGCCCTGACAGCACTGCGAGGTGGCCCAATGGTCCCTTCCATTTGGCTTGGGGGGCTCCAGCACTGCTGGATCCGGGGCTTAGCCTTGTGGGGTGCATGTGTGTGTGTGTGTGGGGGAGTTCACAGCATCCAGGCAGGGGTCCTGGGGAAGCTGGGATTTGCTGGGCTCCGGGGCTCCCATCTTGATTGTAGGCTCAGGGGCTCAGGCCTTGCCTGGGTGTGATGTGCATCCCCCCCAGGGGCACTGCCATGGGTAGGTGGCACCGGGTTGCCACATCCTCATCCACTGTGCAATGCACACCTTTTCTCAGAGGCTAGTGCAAGAGCAAGGTGGGGGCCCAGTCCCTGAGGAAAGCCAGGGCCTGAATCCCTGGACACAGCCAAGAGCACTGCCTCTCTGCGTGCCGATGACCACCGCTGTCCCAGGACTGGTGCATGTGATGCAACTGAAATCAGTGTCCCCCCACCCCCGACCCTCCAGAAGAGCAGCAATGGCACAGCAGGCTGCTGGTGGGACCAAGGGCTGAGTAAGGCTTTATTGGCGCAGGCGCTAGGGGCTGAAGGGGTAGGAGGAGGCGAGGTAGTGTTGGCCGGCCCCGTACTCTGTGTTGGCCCATGAGTAGGTCTGGATCTGCGCCCGCTTCCCCGCGAGGCTGAGGGTGCACCTGGAGGGAGGCGGGCATGAGGCTGGAGCAGGCCCTGTTGCCTCCCCACCCACCCACCAAGGAAGTGGAAAAGGGGACCTGAGGGGGTCTCAGGGACAGTGACCCCCCAGCTTGGGACTTTCTGTGCCTCTCTCAAACCTGGGACTTGGCACTGGTGAGAACCCAGGAGTCCTGGCTCCAGCTCTAGCCATGGGACCCCACTCCTTCCCAGCACCCAGGGGAGAACCCGAGCATCCTAGCTGCCAGCCCTGTGCTCTAATCACTAGACTTGGTTTCCTCCTGGAGCTGAGATGAGAACCCACGAGTCTTGACCTGATGGCCCCTGCTGCAAGGATCAGAGCAGATGGCACTGGCCACGACCCCCAGCCCCAGCTCCCCTCCCTGGGCACTCACAGCCGGTCAGGCCGGGCCTTGAAGCACAGCGTGTAGACGGCCACCTCGAACTCGGGGCTGGAGCCGATGAAGAAGGAGCCGACGCTCTTCAAGTAACTGCTCCAGCGGTACTGGATGGCCAGGATGTCGGGGTAGGTGGTCCACTGCAAGCACACAGGGGCTTGGAGGGGAAGCAACTGGGGCAGGTGCCCCCCCTCCAAGAGCCCAGCCTGAGAGTTAGGGAGCCCCCGCTGCCTGCTAGGAGGAGGGAATCAGCCTAGACTGGGTGTCACTGGACCGGTTATACTGGGCTAGGAGTTACCCCCTGCCCCCCACCCCACTTCGAGACACTCACAGGCCCATTGTAGCTGTAGCTCAGGTAGTTGATCTGCCCAGCCTTCTCCAGCTCGTAGTAATGGACCCAGTTGTGGAAGCCCGAGACTTTCCCCTTCTTGATCTCACCTTGGGGCAGGAAGAAGCTGGACTCCAAGCAACCTGGCAGGGGTAGGAAAGAGCCCCCCCTCCCCCCACCCCGGGGGGCTGCATACCGTGGAAGACGTGCTCGAAGCCAGAGGAGTCGGTTGCCTTTCCGCTGGAGCGTGAGTACATCCCGAACCACATCGTCTTTAGGTCCTTCTGGAACTCGGCCTCCGAAGCATACAGGCCTGGTTGGGGCATGGTGGGCATCAGGGCCTGGGCTGTCTGTGCAACTCCTTTCCCTCCACGCCCCGCACTGACTGTGCAACCATCCCCTTGCACACCCGCCAAGTTGTGCATTCACCAGGGGCAAAGCCCATCCTGTGCCTGGAGCTGCCAAGATGTGCCATGCCAGGTGCTGGCTGAGGGCACGCTTGTTATTTTGGCTGTGAGCTGGGCGCTGGGCCTGAGACATGAAGGGAACTGTCGGGGGGGACATGTCCGGGTGGGTACCCATGACAGTGCCACTCACCTTTGGCGAGGAAGAAGCGGGTGAGGGTGGCCAACACGGGGGTGGCAAAGATCTCTGCTAGGAAGGCCTCCTGTTCTTCAGCCTCAGTCGCTGTCACCGCCTCCTCCTGCCCTGTCTGGCGGTTGTAGTTGTCCAGCAGGGCCCGGAGCCGGGCGAAGGTGGGCCTGGTAAACAGCGTGCCCTCATCCACGTAGCGGAAAAGCCTGGCGATGCCGCAGGAGATGGGGCTGAGACCTAGGGCTGGGCCAGAGCGGTCGGGGCTTGGAGCAGGGGGTGCGGTTTATCTGGGTCGTGGCTCTGAACCCAGGTTTGTCGGTGCCCTCTCACTGGGACTACCTGGTCCTTGGGGCTGGGGGGCTCTATGAAAGGGATGCCATTGAGGTGCAGAGAAGCCAGAGCAAGGCTGGGCACCAATCCCACCCAGAAAAACCCCAGAAGCAAGGTCCACATGCCCTCCTGCTTCTGTGCCAAGCCCTGGCACAACATCCCCTCCCACTGCCATTGCCTGCGTATCCTCCATGTTACAGTGGCTGGCAGGGTCTTCCCAACCCCAGGGGCTCTTGCCCCTGCTAGGAAAGACAACGGATCGGCTCAGGGCAGCCTCTGGATTCCCTCCCCTTTTCCCGCGCTCACTTGTGGCTGGCATAGTCGTGCCCGGTGCTGGTCTCTGAGGCGGGCACCTTGTGCTGCAGGTCAAGGATGATCTGGCGGCCAGCGGCCCGGTTCACATCGGCGGCATAGAGCTCCTCAGAGATGCGCTGAAGCTCCTGATCCGCGATGGAGGACCCGCTGTTTCTCCCTGGAAGGAGGCCAGGGGGCTAGGACAGGACTGCGGGCAGGGAGGGCAGACCCTGCTCTGCTGCCTGCCCAGCTCACATGGCTAATGGGCCTGTTTTGGAGACACCACTTAGGGACTAATTAGCTGCTGTTCCTCGTGTCCAACCTGGGCATTGCCCTCTGAGCTACCCCCCGTGTCTGGCTGGGTCAAGAGACGGCTTCCCCATGGCTCCTGGCACTGAACATCACCTGGGATCCCCTTCGGGGTCAGGAACCCGGGCTCCAGGGTTCTTGGTGCTCTTCTGCCACTAGGCTGTGAGTGAAGATCCTGACCCCCAGCACGGCCTTGCCCTCAACTTCACCTTGCACTGCCCCAGACACTCGGGGAAGAGGCTATGAGACCAACACAGATGCTAGGAGGAAGATGGGGGGAGCACCCGCAGATGATCCTGGCTGGCTCACCGGCTATCGGTGCAGAAGCCAAGAGTTGCTGCCAGATCTCTGCACAGCAAGGAAACGAGGGAGCGAAAGAACAGCTTGAACCCGGCGCCGGGAGGAAGGAGCCAGACCTCAGCTGCGCCTGGAAGAACCTGCACCAACTCCCTCATCTCGACTGCAGCGTCTGGCTACAGGGACCAGGGGTGGGATCCAGGATAAATCAGGTGCTGAAGTCTCTTCAAAAAACCTGGCCCAGGTCTGAGGGGGTCTTTCCCTGCCATAGCAAGAGGCAACTTGTTCTGGACCCTTGTCTGTGGCTGTAACGGACCTGTGCAGTCGGGGGGAGGGATCCTTGGGGGGCATCTGGGCTTCCCACGCTTGCTTCCAGAGTCACCCAGTCTCCAGGCAAAAGCTTCAAAGTCCCATAAGCTGCTCTGCTAGTTCAGGGGCTACGAGGACCCCCACGTGGGCAGCTTGCAGGAAAATGCTGCCCTCGTTAATCAGCGGATCTTAATAAGTGGCTTTGCTCTGGTCTGAACAGGGGTGAGTTTTCCCTGGACCAAACCAGAGCTCTGGACTTGCTCCAAAACCACTCCGATTCTTTTGCCATGCTGGAAGACGGAAGAGAAACCCCCCCTCCCCAGTCCCATCTTTATCACCACCTAACAACACCCATCGGGGCTTCAAATAGGCATATACGGATGCATCCGTCCTTACCCAGGGAGGTGAAGTGAGCCCCGCGCCCGAAACAGGGCAGGAGACAGAGCAGAGCCAGCAGCGCCTTCATCATGGCCAGTGTGCGGCCCCCAGGGCAGCCCTGGGTTTATATGGGTTTGTCGTATCACGTAGATAACTCAGGAGAAACATTCACACATGGGATAATTCACACGGGGCGCCGCTGTCCATGGAAGGAGATAAAGCCAGGTGCAGCTGTTGGGGTGCCTGGGGTGGTGGGGGTAAGAGAGGAGGATTTGGAAAGCCCAAGGGATTGGATGGGTGATGGGTGTGTGCTGAGATACAAGAAGTCTCTGCTAGCGGTCAGGAGAAGGGAGTCCAGGGAAGCGTCCAGCAGCTGGGGACAGAAGATGGAGCCCCCTCCCCTCCCTAACAGTGACCTCCCAGTCCAGCGCGCACTGGGATCACAACCCACCACCACGGCAGGCCGGGGAGACAGCTCCAGGGTCCCCAATGCAGCCGGGAAGGGACCCATCGAGCTGTCTCTTTTGCCCTGGAAATAACAAAGGCAATCCCCTCTCTATGGGAAAGCGAGAGCTCATTGTTGTGGGAGATCTCAGGCCTGCTGGGGAAAGGAGCGTCTTTATCCCGGGGCTGGCCCCAGAGCCTGATGTTGGAGCTGGATCCCAATGTACCCACTGCCAGCAGGGTCCTGCCAATGCGGCTCCGCGCCGGGATTAGCCCTGAGAGCGATTAATCACGGCAAACTGGCAGGCGGAGGCGGGAGACACACGTCTGCAAGCGCTTCCCGGGGGCGGCTTCCGGGACACGCCGTGCGGGTGCCGCGCTGCCAGTCCCCTGAGCCAGGATGGAGCTGGGCCGGCGAGCTGGCCCTCTTCTCCACTCCCAGTTCCTGGGGGCTGCCTTTACGCCCGGCTTCATTGCAAGCTGGGGGTTCGAGTTCAAAGGGGAAAGTGTGTGGGGGCCCCTCTAAAATACGCCCCTCTTGGAAACAGGGGTCAATCTGGGGTCTGCTTCTCCCATCTCTGCATCAAGCCCAGATCAGCCAGGGCATGGGATCACAGATACTGAGATGCTCTGTTGACCCAACAGCTGGCTGCAGGAAGTTCCACCAGTTAATTACCTATTAATTACCCCAACCCCCTGGCTTGGGACCAGAGCAGGGGCAGAGGGACCTCTCTTAGGTGGCATTTGACATCCAACCTATCGTTCACCGAGCAAATGATCCTTCCCTCTACTTGGCAGCAGTGAAGGTCCAAACTTATCTCCTCGGCTTGGATTAATATTTAAGTGCCCATGTGCCACTAGCTTGAGACTTTCCCACCAAGGGCTCTGGGTTCATCATAGCAGGACGCACCCCTCTATCCCTCACCCTGCCTTTCCTCCTGTCTCCAGCCCTGCTGGAGATTTTGCTGGATCTCCTTTGTCATGGAGCCGCGGGCCGGGATTTTTACTGCAGGGTTCAGGGCTTACAGGACTGCGCTGACACTGCCCGTGTCTGGAAACCTGCCAGGCTGCAGTGCTGCCCTCGGGAAACAGGGCAAGGTCCTGTCGGTAGCATCAGGGTCCCCCATTTTGTGCTTCACCCTGGGAGACTGATGCTGCACAGGGCATCCGAGCAGGGAGGACAGAGCCTGGAAGAGAGCAGTAATTCTGGGAGTCTCTCCTTTCATCTTCCTTGCTCGGCATTTCCTTGGCCTGACTGCACACGAGTGCTGGTGCCAATAAGCCAGTAGGGGCCTAAGTCCCTTCCTCGGCCCTGCCCTGGCAGCGCCATCCAACACTCCCCCAGGCAGCTGCTCTGCTCCCGTCAGCCACGGCTTCCCCTTCGCTGTCGGCACCCGTTCTCTTTTCCTCTCCATCAGGGAAGGCCTGTTGTCCCCCCCCCATGGCGCTGGCGACAGATTCGCTCCTCCTGGGGTGCCAAGGAGCCAAATGCCAGCGTTGGCAGCCCTCAGACGTCCCGGGCTGGTCAAAGCCCTGGCTCCGGCAGCAGGTGCTTACAGGAGGATTTCAGCTTCCTCTTTTTTCTTTCTGAGTCAGTTTCCAGCCCTGGCGGCGGCAAAAAACCCCTCCCAGCTGCAACTGGAGAGAACTCAAAACCCGACTTTTTTTGAACAACCTGGAAACAATCATTACTCTGAAGACATCACATGGGTGGGGATTTTTTTCCTCATTACCTGACTTAGGACTTTTGAGCATTTGGGGTTAGCGAGGCTGCGAGCAGACAGAGAGGGGGTGTACGAAGACGGGTAGGACGGAAGGAAATCTGGAAGCTCCCCCGAGCCCCTCACGCCACGGTCTCCGGACAAACCTTAGCTGTGCCATAAGGAACCTCCGGTGTCTCCTCCTCACCGTCTGCTCGGGATCCCTTCCCTCCTCCAGCCTGGCTTTTCCCAAGCTGCAGGGGTGGGGGGAGAACCGGTGGGGCAATTAGCACCTCAAGGGGGCAGGCGGCTGACGCGGTCCCCAAGGGGGCAGGAGCGAGGGGCGGCAGAGACAACGCGGGCCGGGGTCTAGGTCTTGCACGAGGGAGGAGATGAGCCTGCAGGGCTGGGCGCTGCTCTGGGGATGGGGGTGTGC
>NW_017728953.1:1013508-1023359 GCF_001723895.1 Crocodylus porosus
GTGGGGGGGGCTCTATCCCAGGGTGGAGGCGGGCAATGGCAACGGGTCTGACACTGGCAGCTGCCCCCAACATCCGGGGCTTTCAACCACTTTCATCCGGGTCCTCGGGCAGAGCCGCAGGAGCTACAGGAGCGCGTGCGCGCACGCGCCCCGCTCCGGCCGCAGCCCGCTCGACTGCTCTGCGCAGGCGCCCTGCGGGCCGGGGGAGGGCCCTGCCAGGGGGCCGGGCGCGGCCGTGCTACGCATGCGCGCGGCTTGGCGCAGGGGAGGCGGGAGCAGACAAAGACGGGGCCGGGCGCAGGCGTAGTGGTCCCGCGCCCAACGCAGGCGCAGGGGCGGACGGAAGCGGCCCGGCGGCAGCGCGCAGGCGCGGTGCGGCGCTGGGCTGGATTTAAAGGGGCAGGAGCGGCCGCGGTTGCGTTGCCCCCTGCGCCGTGGCGCCCCCCGGCGGCGGGATGGGGTGCGGCGGCTTCGCCTGCACGCGCAACGCGCTCTGCGCGCTCAACGTCGTCTACGTGGTCAGTGCGGGGGGGGCTGAAGCTTTGTGGGGAGTGGCCTGGCTGGGGGCGCAAACTGGACCCTTGAGGCGTCTGGCGGGCGGGGGAGAGGCCTGACTGGATCCTTGGGGGAGCCTGGCTGTGGGCTGCTGGGGTGCCGCGGTGGATGCCCCTTTCCTGGGGTTGGGCCGGGGGTGTCCCTGAGTCCTCGGCCCCCTGCTCTGGGTTGGTGCTCAGGGTCTCTCCCTGTGGGCTCCAAGCCCCCTGCTTGGAGGGGGTGAGTGGGGGGGGGGCCTGTGACCTCCCCCTCCTGGGGTGAGTGGGGCTGTGATGAGACCTCCCCCCCTTCCCTGCCCAGGTACACCCTGCTGGGTGCGATTGGGGTGGGGTTGATTTCTGTAGTGCTGAAGCACTCTGAGGATCCCTTGGGGGTGGGGGGGCAGGTAACTCCTTGCTCTCCAGAGGAAAGGGTTTTGCCCTTGGTTGGGGATTGGGGAGTGGGCTCCCTGAATACCTGTCTGCTTGGGGACTGGGGATGGTCCACACAAGCTGTCACGCAGGGCATCAGCGGGGAGTGCCCTATGGCGGAGTGTGGCCTGTTGGGCCCTAGGGTCCTTGTGTGACCGTCACCTCTGAGCCCCCACCTGGAGCGGGGCTGGGTTGGAAGTGAAACAAGATCCTCCCTCACTTGCCTGCAAACACAGCCCAGTGCCAGTGTCCCCTGTTGCAGTTTCATGTGGGCATCATGGGCTGGGGCCCACCTATGCAGCCCTGATGTCTGTGGCCCCGACACCGTGATGGAGCTAGGTGCAGCCAGACCTGCACCTGGGGCAGTTGCCACGGGCTGGAGAGGGGGCTCCTGATGGTCAAAATGCTGGCGGAGAAGGGACCTGAGTGGCTGTGGGGGACTCGTTCTCCAGGCAATGAGATCTCTGCCCCACTGCCAGGGTGTTCCTGCATTACCATGGACCCAGCAGTGATGCCGGTGCTTCTCCTATTGCTCGCGTGGGTCTTGCTGGAGCCAGAGCCCAGTGTGGAGAGACTTTTTTTCCCTTGGCCTTGCCATGCCTGGCCTGGGCAGTCTGTAGATTTTAGTCTCCAGCCATAGAATGGGGAAGTGAAACCTGCTGTAGCAACACAAGGAGAGTCCCAAGCAAAGAGAACAGCTGGCTTTCTCAGAAAGAAGCTGGTGCTGTCTGTGAGCTGTGACCTCCTACACACCCTGAGCCTGGACACGTCTTGTTCTTGCTGGATCCAAGGCATGGGGAAGTGGGGAGTGCACTTAGGTCCTGGCCAAAGGCACTCGAGTTTGCAGCTGCCTCTGTGCCCTTCCCCACTTCTTTTTTGGTCTCTGAGGGTTTTGCAGCTCTGATAAAGTCCAGGGGATAGGGGCTGTGGTGTCCTGCCCTGAACCTCAGCAGGGACCTGAACACCCCCATGCCTCTCTCCCCCTTCTCAAAGGAGGGGAGTCCAAATAGCTGGCAAGGACCTCCTGCCCCCAGGCAGCAGTGATGTGGGCCGTGCAGCAGGCAGGTACTTGGTATCACCTTGTGCCAGAACCTGAGGCTAGGGCGTTGGGTATCTGGAAACAGAGGGGTATGGCTTGGCCTGGCTACTGCTAGAAGTTGAATCCTCATAAGACCCAAAGCTATTGCAGCACAAAGGCGCTGTGCTGAGGGCCTGGCTTTGGGTCCTGCCCTGCCCGGCTCCCTCCTGTGCCAGTTAAGCTGCTGACTCAGTGCTGGGATGTGGGCTCAGGCCTGGGTGTGACAGGCTGGGGAGGAGAGGAGGGTGGGGAGCCCCTGGCAAAAGCCGAAAGGGAGCCATATAGCATGAGGCAAGGCCCCAATCCAGCTGGTGGTACCTGTCTGCACGAGCAGCCCTGTTGGAAAGGGTTGAGTCCTTCTCAGGAGGAAGGGAAAGTGGGGATAGCATTGGGCCCCCCATGAGGCAGGGATAGAGCAGGAGGGGGCATTTGGGGTTGGGAGGCAAACTAGCATTATCAGAATACACTGTACCCACAGCCCAGGGACAGCAGGCTCCACACAGCTGGTGAACACCCCTACTCTCCCCAAGCATCTTGTATGGGAGCTTAAGGGAAACTGAGGCGCCAAGAAGAGCAGTGACAGGCTGGGACTAGAACCCATGACTCTAGAGCTCAGCCTTAGGGCTGCGGTCTTGCCAGTCTTCCCCCAGCCTTGGGGCTAGAGTCCTGGCAGTGCCTCCCCCCCGCCACCCCAGCCTGGGGGCTGAGGTCATGCTGGTGACCTGCTGCCCTGGTCTCTTGTAGCTGGTGGGGCTGCTGCTGATTGGTGTGGCCGCCTGGGGCAAGGGCTTTGACATCGTCTCCAGCATCCGCATCATCGGCGGCGTCCTTGCTGTGGGCATCTTCCTGCTGCTCATTGCTGTCGTGGGCCTGGTTGGTGCCATCCACCACCACCAGGTCCTGCTCTTCTTTGTATCCTTTGGCGACCAGGGCTAGGCCCGATCCTGGAAGACCCCCTTCACATACACATGTGGCATATCATGGGTGGGCAGGGGAGGGCGCTCTGGAGCTGGCCAAAGGCACCCAGGGGCAGTAAACACATGGACCTGGCACCTAAACCAACACCCTGCTGCAGCTCAGATTGGGGAGGGCTTTGCCACCTCTGTCCCTTTCTCCCCTCCTAGGGATGCTGCCTCTGCGCCCCCCACCCCCCCTTGGGACCAGCACAAGCCCTGAGATCCAGCTTTGGCACCTTGTTTCTCCAGCAAAACTGCCCACCAGGTGCCGGAGGTGGCACCAACCTTCCTCTGGCTGCCGTGACAATGCCAAATGCAGTCACGGTGTGTCGGATGCTCAGAGCGGGGTGGGAGGGGACACCCTAAAATTAGGATGGGGTTGCTAGGCAATGCTGTGATGCCATGGATAGCAAGGGACCTTGCCCACCTGAGGTGGTAGGGGTAGAAGCTGTGGCCCTGTGGGCAGCTGTGCTGATTTACGGGACCCTGGAGACCCTACCTAAGTACGAGAACCCAGGCCTCCAGGGCCCTGCTGGGTATGGGGCAGGGGCCCCATTTTGGGCAAGTCACTTGGGCACTATGTATTAGGCAGCTGGCACTAGGGCCAAGGGGAAGAGGCCCTGGGATAGGACCTCTGTTCAACCCACAGAGGTCTCATCAGCATGAGAGGAGTCCTGCTGGAGCACCAGGCCCATGGGCACTGGATGCTGTGTTCAGGTACCCTGGAGGGGGGCTGATGACGGAGCCATCACCTCTTTCCTTGACTGTCCCCAGTACATGATTATCCTGGGCCTTGTCTTCATCTTTCAGTTTGGCATCTCCTGCTCGTGCCTGGCGCTGAACCGGAGCCGGCAGGTGAGTCCCAGCAGGGTGGGCACAGCCCCCCAGACCCAGCCAGACACTCCCACCCTCACCTCTGATTTTACTGCCATCCCTTCTCATATCCTACCCTTATGGGGGCAGAGATGAGCATCCAGTAGTGGCTACACCCCAACACCCCCTTGCCAGGGTGGGGGCAGCAGGCAGGGAGGGCACTGGCTTGCAGGTCCAGATTGCATGCCAATTAATGAGTGCTAATTAACGGCTACCCCAGGAGAGCCTCTTCAACACCACTTGGCACTTGCTGAGCAACGAGACGCGGCAGAGCGTGGAGGAAAGCTTAGACTGCTGTGGGCTCTTCAATGACACCAGGGACCCAGATGCCCTCTGCACTTTCCAGACTGATCTCAGCCTCTGCCACGCAGTGAGTGGGGGTCTGGGGGGGGAGGGCGTGGAATCTGTGCCTCAACTGACCTGCTAGTGCTGCTACTGGCTGAGATGCCCGGGATTGCCAGGACCTTGATGCCTTCTCTTGGCTGGACTAGAGAGAGGAATTTGGGGGTGTGTGCGTGTGCGTGTGGCTCTACCCTCCTTGGCAACAACTCACCCCTGTGCCCTGTCCTGCCTCGCAGAAATGTGTCGGCTCCCGGGAGCAGGGTGTTGTCTGCCTCACCTGTGGGGAGAAGATGCTCAAACACTCAGACGAGGCCCTCAAGATCTTGGGGGGTGTTGGGCTCTTCTTCAGCTTCACAGAGGTATGGTGGGGACAGGAGGGGGGGTGGGTGGGAGGGATGTGGGCTGTCCCCCCCCCCACCAATCTCTTGTCTTTTCCAGATCCTGGGTGTGTGGCTTGCCATGCGGTACCGCAACCAGAAGGACCCCCGAGCCAACCCCAGCGCCTTCTTATAGGCCGATCTTGCCCCCTGCGTGCCCCCCTGCCCCTCGCCATAGCTGCTAGGAAGGGGCGCCTGGCTCTGCCCATCCCGTGGGGCCTCTGCCAGGGTCCCAAGCTGCCGAGTGCGGCCCCGGCTGCGGTATGAAGCCTTCGGTAACTGGCAGAGATGTCCCAGGCTTGAAGTAGGGACTAGGGGGTCTGAGTGGAAACAGGGGTCTTGTCAGTGAACTAGGCAAGCGGCGTCACTGGCAGCCGAGTATCATCTCAAGCCTGGGACTGGGCACTGCCTGAGCCCATGACCTCTGACCCTTGGCATTTGCCCCCATCACCCTGCCCCCCAGCTCCAGCCTGGCAAGGGGCACTGCACGAGCTGAGCCCGGTGCAGGGGACTAGGACACCCCCTTCCTTTTCTCCCCTCCATGCTGCCATCTCCTGCCCCCCACCCCCAGCCCCTTGGCACCTGTTTCTGGGTAGAGCAGACAAAGCCTTAGGTTTGGCCCCGATGGACAGGTGGCATTCCCCACCCCCTGTCCAAGCCCCACAGCAGCCAGCTCCACCCATCTCAGGGGCTGAGGAGCTGCACGACATTAGTATGGATGTACTCAAGTCCCAGCAGGGGTCCCCTCCCCCTCCCCCAAGTACTGATGGGGTGGGGAGAGTGGGGGCACTCCCTGTCCCTTCCTCTGCCTGGTGGGATGGAGGCAGTGCTCAGCCCAGGGAGATGCCTGCTGTTCCCCTGCAGTGTCATGGGACCTTAGAAGCCACATCCTGAGCTGCTACAGGGTAGCAGGGAACTCATGCTGTGGCCTGGGGGCGGGGAGGTGCTGGGCTCTAAGCTTGGGCCAACGGGTAACACTAGGCATTGCCCTAGGCCAGGCAGGAGCAGGGGGAGCCTGCCAAGTGGGGCCTGTCTCCCAGCTTGCAGGTTCCTGGCATGAAATGGGGACCTGGACCTGACCCACACCCCCCATGCCTGGACATTCAGGGCACCAGAGCAGGCTAGGGAGGTGCGATGGGGTCAGGGGGGCTCCGCACTATGTGTCTATCAACACTGCTGTAGATTGGGTACCTTGTCACGGCCCCTTGGAAATAAACACCTGATGCCAAGCCAGGCTCCGTCTGTCACTCAACCACCCCAGTGGTGCTGGGCACAACTCAGATCGGTGTCCCCTCCCTAGGCACCTGGTACCACCAAAATCCAAAATAGGCCCCCTGGGTCCCTGCAGCTGCAGCGCGTACGGTGCCACCTCTCCCCACCCCAGCCAGCTGGACAAAAGACAGGGCCAAGAGCCCAAAGAGCAGAGTGGGGCTGGGCCAAGCCTTCCCCACTGCCCTTTATTGGAATGGCAGTATCTGCAGAGCAGGTAGAAAATGTCACTAATTCATATAAATACCAACTGTCAGCCTCCCCTGCCCCACACAAGCTGCTCGCTCGTGAGCACCATGGACACCTCCCCCCACCCCCCCCTTGCAAGGCACACCAGGGCACCAGGGGACTCCCTGGTGCAAGGCACATGCGTGGCATAGTCACAACAGTTCAGAGCCCTTGAACTAATTCTGTACTGGGTGGGGAAAAAGAGGTCAAGGAGATTCCCTGTGTGACTTTAGGGAAGCAGGGGCCTGAACTGCCCCAGGAGGCAGTAGGTAACCCACACCCGGGGGCTACAATTGATCAGCCTTCGAGGGGGGGCAGTTTGTAAGCAGCGCCACCCATTCCAGGCACATGATAAACCCTGGGAAAACCAGGGACACTGTAGAACCAACAAAGATCCTGAGAGGGACAAAGGTGGGCCACGGGCAAGGCGCCCAGGGGCAGGAAAAAGGGAGGCAAATCACCCAGAGAAGCAAGCAGGAATGAGACCTATGGACCTCAAATGTCCCCGTATGCCTGGCCAGCGGTGGGGAGATGCTCCTCTTGGGTGATGCTTGACGCAGGCAAGTTTTCTGTCGTTTCTCTGTCTGGAATTGTTCCTGTCTGAGCCATTTCATGACTTTGCTAGCACCAAGTTTAGGTAACGTGGGCCCGGGTATAACAGGCAGACAGTTCTGCCAAGGCTTTTTAGGCCTTCCCGGAACTAAGCAATAAAATAGTACAGAGCCTTATAAGGCAGTGGAAAAAGTGAGCACTGAGACCGGTATGGTGGATGAACACCGGGATGTCCTGAAGACCCCGTGTGCTCACCAGGGAGCCCCTCACACTGACACATCCCCTCCCCCTCGTGCAAGCTGGTTGCACAGGGTGAGGGTGGTTCCCTGCCTGCCCTCAAGCAAGCAGCTTGTGGCCAGAAACAAGGAACAGCAGCAGCCCCTGGACACTGTAGGGGAGCAGTGGGGGGAGAAACCGTGGCTACAACCAGGGGCAGGGCGGGATGGCAATATGGCCGCAATTTCAAGGCAGGTCAGTGTCTGGATAGGGGGCCTCACCAGGGGCAGGTCAGTGTCTAGGAGAGGGGCCCAGGTGCCCCATGGTGAAGTGGGGGGTAGGCACCATCCATGGCATCGTTCAGCCAGCAGCACCTCTGCCCCAAACGCCCTCCAGCGGAGAGGGGGGTGGGGTCGGTGGGGCAGTGTCCGTGTGCACAAGTCCTCTGGGGTGGGGGGGCTACCCCTCTCCTGCACTGGCATCCTGGAGGTATGAGTGCTGCAGGGCATCATAGGCTGAGATCCGCTTGGGGGGACTGAAGGTCAGCAGCTCCTGGGGGAGGGAGGCAGAGAAGGAGAGGTTACATGGGGTGTGGAGACCCACCCCACCCCACCCCCATCAAGGCTGGGCTGGAAGCAGGATGGGGGTTCAGAACAACAAAGGGTTAATGTATCAGCAAGGCCTCACTTTTATCCATACCTTCAATGCCCCTCACCCCCACCCAACCTGCGGCCCCCTACAACCAAACCAGTGCCCCTCACTCCCAACTTACCAACAGCAGCTGGGCACCCAGGGCCTCTATCTCAGGCACGAAGGTCTTGACAGGCTGGGGGCCACGGGCCTTGAAGGCACCACGGGGCAGGGACACATCTCGGGGCCAGTCATCCTCGGCCGGGAGCCCAATCATGCTGCAGGGTGGGAAGGGGGGACAAGGCATGTGAGTGGGCATCAGCCTTCGCAGGATCAGGGCCGCCCCCCCACTCAGTACAGGAGTCCCATCAAGCCCCACAGCCCCCAGGTGCTGCCAGCACGGATTCCCGTGCCCCCCACCCATGACTCACTCAAAGATCTTGCCCAGCTGGTCGGTCTCAGAGTTGCCGCAGAAAAGAGGCCTGAGGAGGAGACAGGGCTGTGGTCAGAGGGGGCTAGGGGGGAAGCCCTGCCCCCCCATCTTCAGCTTCTTCCCCTGACCCCTGGGTAGGGCCAGGCCAGCCTTGGCACTGCTTCCCCTGCTGCAGGGAGCTGCCCCGGTCCCGCCCCCGCCCCCCTGGCAGCTGCATGCACATGGACCACCCCCTTATCACCCCTTCCCCTCCAGGGAAGGGGGAACTGGCCCCTGCCCCTCCCTGCTTATCGGGACCTGGTCGATAAGGTGCCCGGGGGTCGACCTCAGCTCGGCTCTAATCAATTGTCTCCCAGCCGCTGGGCCCCACCCTGCCCCTGCGCTTGATGCTGTATACAGTGGGACCCACCCAAGGGGGCTGGCAAAGACCCCCACCCCCCACCCTTGGGGAAGAGGTGCTCACCCAGGCCCTGCTGTGCCCAGCGTGTCCCCGCCACACTCTTGTGCCATCACGTGTGTGTCATCCCCCCACCCCACTCACTTGCGCCGGAACATCTCAGCAAAGATGCAACCCACACTCCACATGTCCACAGGGGTGGCGTAGGTCGACTGCAGCAGGACCTCGGGCGCCCGGTACCACAGGGTCACCACCTGCAGGGGGTGGGTGATACAGTCGCTTAGCCCCCCCCCCTCTCTCCAAGGGCCAGGCTCCCCCCCATGGGGTGGGGGAGGGACAGATGGCTCCAGCTAGGCAGGAAATGCCTTTGGGCTGAGTGTCCTTTCCCCATCGGTCACTTCCTCCCTCTGTCGAGCCCAGCCACTTCCTGGCTGGGAGAGGGGCTGGGCAGGGGGCTGCCTAGGTCATGGGAGTGGCCCCCCCCCCCCACCAGGGCAGTGTTGGGAGGTACAGAGAGCCCAGAAGACCCCTCCCCATCACCCCAGGTTCCCCTGCAAAGCTGAGGCCTTGCTAAGAGTCTACCCAGGCCCTCACTGAGCTCTGCTCCAGAGGCTGGGGGGAGGGAGGTGTCAGATCCATCAGCAGAGACTAGCCCCCTCCTAACCCCGCTAACCAGGGGCTGCTTGCACCTGCCGGGGAGGCCTGAATACTGGGGTGCCCTCAGAGCCCCCTCCCCCAGCTCACCACAGGGGTCAGGGCCATCTGGCAGCTGTAGATGCGGGCCAGCCCGAAGTCGGCCAGCTTCACCTGCCCGCCGCTGGTCACCAGGATGTTCTCGGGCTTCAGGTCGCGATGCACGATGCAGTTGGAGTGCAGGAAGTCCAGGCCCCGCAGGAATTGCCGCATCAAGTCCTGGCGGGGCAGGAGAGAAGCGTGAGCGTGAACAGCCCTGGGGTGGGGGGGGGGAAGCAAGCTCAGAACCCCCCTGCGGTACCTTGATGGTGTCGGGGGACAGCCCGGGGGCCGGGGCCTTGTCCAGGTAGGTCTTCAGGTCCTGGTCCACGTGCTCGAAGACCAGCGTCACCTTGGTCTCGCGCTCCGTGCGCATGGTGGCGCAGACGTCCATCAGCCTGGGGGGCAGGGGCAGGGTGAGCCAGGGGGTCTGCATGGCGGGGGCAGTGGAGACGGGGGGGAGGCAGCCACAGGGTGAAGCCCCCTGATCGCGCGGGGAGGGGGTGGCCACGGGACCAGGCGCCCCGCGGCAGGGGGTGGCGCTCACCGGATGATGTTGGGGTGGTCGAAGTGCTCGAGGCGCTTGAGCAGCGCCACCTCGCGCAGGGTGGAGGGCGGCAGCCCGTTCTCGGTGCTGGGCACCCGCACGTTCTTCAGTGCCACGAAGCGCCCGCTCTGCAGGTCCCGCGCCTTGTACACGGTGCCGTAGGCGCCCACGCCGATCTCGGCCACCGGCTCGTACTGCGCCCGCACCTCCTTGGCCATCCCGGCTCCCGGCCCCTGCGGGCAGAGCGAGGGTCACG
>NW_017728953.1:1023869-1029063 GCF_001723895.1 Crocodylus porosus
GTTAAGATGCTACCGTAATGCGTATAACAACGGGGCAGAGGGAGTGCCGGGGCAGGGCTCACCGCCCCGGTTTCTGGCCCCTTCTCCCGGTGCGGGAGGCTCCGGGCTTTCAGCACCACGAACAGGGCCCGGCCCCTCGCCCGCCCCGCCGTGTCACGAGTTGGCCCCGCGTCGGGCCTCAGCTCTGTGCCCCTTGCAGGGGGCGGGCTTCTCCCGGGGCAAGCGGGTCTGCCCGGCCCCGGGGACCAGCCCCACGCTGGGAAGGGCCCGGCTGGGCCTCGCTCTGCTCTGTGCCTCAGTTTCCCCGTCTCTGAAAGGCTTCCTAACGCTGCGGTCCCGCAGAGGCTGCCTCGTGTGCGCGTGTGCAGGTGTGAACACAGGGGCGTGCGGGTGTCTACGCGGGTGTGGGCATGCATGGGCATGCGCGCATGTATGCATGTGTGTACATGCACGTAGATGCACGCAAGTGCATGCATGTACATGCATGTGTGCGTGTGTGTTTGGGCAGGTGTGCATATGGGTGTGTATGTGTGCTCGTGCATGCATGCACGTGCCCATGTATATGTGTGTTTATGCATGCGATGCATGTATATGTGTGTATCTATGCATGTGTGCACGTGTGAGTACTTGCGTAGCTGTGTACATGCCTATGCATGCATGTGTGTGTACATGTGATGTATGTGTGTTTACACATGATGCGTGTGTACATGCGTGTGTGCAGGTGATGCGTGTGTGCACCTGAGTATGTGTGCATGCATACCTGCATGTGTGTGCAGGTATGTGCATGCCCATGTATGAATGTGTTTATGTGTGCATCCATGCAATGTGTGTGTGCATGTATGTGCCCATGCATGTGTGTACATGCCCACATATATGTGTTTGTGCATGTGCACATGGTGTGCATGTGTGCACTTGTGTATGTGTGTACATGCCTATGCATGTGTGTGCGCATGTGTGACCTGAGTGTGCATGCATGCGTACCTGCATATGTGTGCAGGTATGTGCATGCCCATGTACGTATGCGTGTTTATGCATGTGCATCCATGCGATGCATGTGTGTACCTCCGTATGTGTGCATGCCTATGCACCTTTGGTATCCAGGTTGCAGCCATATTGGTCTAGAGGAAAAAACAACCAGGACTGGTAGCAGAGATGATATTTTTTATTAGACCAACAAGATTTTTGCAAAAAAATTTAAAAATAATCTTTAATTGCAACCCCCATGCATGTCTGTGTGTTTATGGGTGTGCACATTGCTGGATGCAGAGCTTGTCCAGACCTATGCAAAATTGAAATGACTAAATGACAATATCAGTGCCTTTTGCACAAGACTGTAAACTCGTGACGGGGCCCACCGGAAACATAGCAATACAGTTCATCCAGTCTCTGGCTTCGCTATCAAGTAGGCCCCATGCCCAACTACTTTAAACTGATTATGAATAAATTAAATTCCCCTTTCAAAGTGATTGCCTCCCCCTTGTTGTCACCTTCCTCCCTAATCTAGGTGTCTGTGCCAGCTGGAAAAGATTGTGGGATCTGCCCTGTTATAACAATGACCTATACCCTGCCTTGTGGTTCAAGGCCTAAGGTGCTCAGTTCAAGTAATCAAGCCCTACCTCAATTAATCGAGTAGTAAACCACCAGTTTTGGGTGTTGGGCTTCTAGCAATCAAGCTATACTATAGTTAAACAAATGCTAAACCTCCAGAGCGAGCAAGGGTCTTTGTGCATGTCAGTTGGTTGATCCAACGATGGATCCAAAAGGCTGCTGTTTACAACACAACCAAAGGACAATGTCCCACCACCCTGTCAGCTTTGCCCAGACACCCTGATATTCGACCCATCAAGAAAATCTGTTTCAAAGCTATACAATTCAACAGTATAAGAACTAACAAGTTCTTATACAAGGGGGAGCAGCCAGCAAGGTGTGTGCAGTCCAGAAGCCATCCTGTCCCCCAGCCAGCAAGTGAAGGATCCCTTTTGGGAGGCTGTAGAAGAACTGCTTCCTGCCCACATTGGGTAAAGACCTCTGTGCAGCTAAGATAATACTAGGACTAACTGCTCATTTTATATCCAGAAAGAGTCTTTTTTTCTGTGATTTAGGGCTGTAGCTTGTTGGTAGTTATTGGAGCAAGCCCTTCTGCTATTCAGCAACCCAGTGTTGTGTCGATTCATAAAGCGCTGGGTTCAGAATTCGGTTTCTAAGTGCAACAATGTGATGCATGTGTGTACCTCCCTATGTCTGCATGCACATGCCTGTGAGTGTATGTGTAAGCACATGTGCACCTGTCATGCATGTGTGTTTACACATGCGATGAATGTGTACGTGCCCGTGTGTGAGTTCCAGCATGTGACACATGCATGCACTGGTAATGCATATGTGTTTCCGTATGCGATGGTGTACATACCCTTGTATGTGTGTTCCTGTGTGCATGCACACGTGATGCACGTGTGCACATGCATGTGTATGCATGCCCATGCATGTTTGTGCACAGGTGATGCAGGTGTGCACCTGAGTATGTGTGCCGGTGTGCAGTTGTGTGCCTTTGTGTGTGCACACATGCATGCATTCGTGTGAGTACACCAATCTGTACACCAATCTCTTTTTCTTTGCCCTTTACTGTTTGCGGGGGCCCCCAGACCTCAGAGCTTTCCAGGGCCTGCGGGGAACCTCCAAGGGGAAGGCTGGGAAATGGGAATGTCCTCTGCCACTAACTCCTCATGTGCCCTTGGTCGTGTCACTTAGCCCACCTGAACCTTGGTGCCCACGGAGATGGGTGTGGGGTGGATTACTATAGGGATCTACTCAAAGGGGCTCTCCCATGTCTTGTACCCATATCCCAGCCCTGCCAGCCTGCAGGAATGGCCGGGCCTCGGCCTGGCTTTGGGCCTCATCCTGACCCTGCTGGAGCTTCACAGCTCAGCTGCCCCGTTACGCCCCCTGGGAGCTCAGGATAGGGCCCCGATCTGGGAGATTTTGCAGCAGGGGCGTCTGCCGGGGTGGCCGGGGAGTGGCGAGTCGCACGTGCAGGATGGGGGACTGGACCAGAACCCTGCAACCCCCCACTGGGACCTTGCAGTCTGTGCATCTCTGCCTGGGAGGGGGAGCAGCCTCTGTGTGGAATGGCCACGAATCGGCCTCCATGACCTCCCCGAGCATCACTCAGGGCCCCTTGCTCTGCCTGGTCTGCTGCTCTGCTTTCTGCTCCTCGTCCCATCCATCACTCTGCTATCTGCTCCCTGCCTTGTGCTCCCTGGCCCATCTGCTGCTGTGCCATCTACTCCCTGCCCCGTGCTCCCTGCCCCATTTGTTGCCCTACGTTCTCCTCCCCACCCCATCTGCCACTCTGCTTTCTGCTCCCTGCCTTGTGCTTCCTGCTCCATCCACTGCTTTGCTATCTACTCCCTGCCTTGTGCTCCCTGGCCAATCAACCACTCTGCTTTCCGCTCCCTGTCCTGTGCTCCCTGCTCCATCCACCACTCTGCTTTCTGCTCCGTGTCCCATTTGCTGCCCTGCTTTCTTCTCCCCACCTCACCTGCTGCTCTGCTTTCTGTCCCCATGCTGTCCATGCCCTCCTGAGCTTGCCAGGTACCGCTCGTGGCTTGCCTGCCCCACCCCGCTCTGCCCCCAGCAGACTTTGCTTGCTCCCACGTGTACAGTGCCCAGCACAGGGCCAAACGAGAGGCTCCCGGGTGTGGGGGCCATGTTGGGGACCCCCAGAAACACAAGGAGCCAGTCTGGGTGCAGACAGGGCCCTGCCCCTGGGGGGTGGTCATTGGAGGGGCATCACTGGGGTGGTCGGGACAGCAAGGCTCTGGGTGCCAGGGGCATCAGCTGGGCAGGGGGGCGGTGTCTGAGGCTGGAGCTGGGGCCGGGGGGTGACTCACAGAGACACAATCCCACACAGACAACTGCAGTTGCACACACACATACACAACTGCTCACACATACATGATCGCAGATCACATATAGACACAATCACATATAGTCACACACATCCATACAATCACACACACTCACATAATGACAGACAATCACACACACCCAATCGCGCGCACACACAGGATTACATACACACTCACGTAATGATATGCCATCACATATACAATCCCACATGCACATAATCACACATGCATACTTGTATTCACATAGTCACACATACACACACGCATAATCACAAAGACACAATTGCATAGTCACACACTCACACATACACACACACACTCACATGACATAGATGATCCACGCACAATTACACATATGCTCACAAATGATATACAATCACACACACACAGTAACATGCACACTCACATCGCCCAGCTATTTCAGATAATCACATAGGCAGTCACACACACTCACACTCATGTACACAGTCACCCACACAATTGCACACACATAATGCCACACAATCACAGGTACACACACACAATTGCAGTCACACACACTCACTCACATAATCACAAAGACAATTACATACAGTTGCATGCACTCATGCATGCACACAATTATGCACACAATTACACACTCACATGATCACATATAGGCAGTCAGACACTCACATTAATACAGTGACATGCACACTCACATTATGACAGACAGTCACATGCACACAGTCAGTCACACGCTCACATCATGCAGCTATTTCAGATCATCACATACGGTCACACACAGTCTCATGCACTCACACTCACGCACACAATTGCACACTCACATGACAGACCATCACGCGCACACACACACTTGCAGTCACATGCACCCACTCGCATAATTGCATACGGTCACACACACAGTTGCACACACAAACACAATTCCATGCACAATTGCACTCACATAATCACATCTAGACACAGTCGCGCACAGGCATGCACACAATGACGTGCTCACACGATATACAACCACATGCACGCACTCCCAGATTCATCGCACCCGGTCACGCACCCCCAACCACACACAGCCGCGGGCTCACGGAATCGCCGCCCAGCCACACGCGCAGCCCCACAGCCGCAGGCACACAACCGCACAGATGCTCGCTTACACGCACACAATCGCACCCAGCCGCAGTCTCGCACAAGCCTCGCAGTTCATCACCCAGTGCCACCACCGCCTGCACACAGCCGCACGGGCGCTCCGTTGCACGCGCACAATCACCGCCTCGACCGCGCGGCTCCTCAGTGACACAACCACACGCAGCGGC
>NW_017728953.1:1029515-1045880 GCF_001723895.1 Crocodylus porosus
CCCCGCAGTGCCGCATCTGCTTCCAGGGCCCCGAGCAGGTCAGGGCCAGCCCGGCCCGGCGAGCGCGAGCGGGGGCACGTGGCCCCCCCGTGGGCGTGCGGGGCCAGGCACAGAGGGGCAGGGGCAGGGGACGGAGCCGCTGAGCTGGGTCCGTGCCCATCAGGGAGGGGCAGGGGGAGCTGTGACAGGCGGCCCCGACCCCTGGGTTGTGTCCCCGGGGCCAGGAAGGGGCAGAGCAGGGCTGGCACGTCTTGGCTCCGCTGCACAGGCTGAACTGGTGCGGCTGGCTTGTGCCTCAGTTTCCCTGCGGCAGGGGCTGGGGCCAGGGGA
This sequence comes from Crocodylus porosus, assembly GCF_001723895.1. Lineage (NCBI taxonomy): Eukaryota > Metazoa > Chordata > Crocodylia > Crocodylidae > Crocodylus > Crocodylus porosus. Next base: position 1,029,846 of record NW_017728953.1, read on the forward strand.
GGCCTCGCTCCCCCCCCGCCACCCCCAGCTGCCACTCAGAAGGGAGTGAGCCACAGCACAACTTGACACGGCGCTCTCAGCAGAGCCGTGTCCGGCCCTGGGCAGCAGGCGCGATGCTTCCCAGCTGCACGTGCCAGGCTCGCTCCATGGGTGCCCACATGGGCCCCTGGGCAGGAGCTGCCCCGAGCCGCCACGGCGAACAGGTGGCACCCACCCAGGAGTCCTGGCTCCCAGCTCTGCCACCCTAACTCAGCAGAGCCCCCGCTGTCTTCCCAGAGCTGGGAAGGGAAGCCAGGTCTCCTGACACTGGTCTGCTCGCTCTGTCTATCTATCCATCTATTCTCACACACCCGATTTCTCTTTCCCTCCATCCATCTATCCACCCACCCGCCTCCATACCCATCCATCCATCCCCACACTCCTGCTCGCTCTCTCTCTCTCTCTCCATCCACATGCCCATCCATCCACCCACCCCGTTCTCTCCCTCTTCATCCCATCCCCTTGGTGTCTCAGCACCCACTTGCTCCAGTCCTGAACCCACTTGACGGCCCCAGGTCAGGGTTGGGGAAGGGGGTCATCCCAAGCCGTGACCCACCCCTGACAGGAATTGCCCGTGCTCCCCTGCTCCGGCTCCAACATGGAGCCTCATTAGCGCTTCCTGTCAGGAGGCATGAAATATTGATGCTAATTCCTCCCTTCCCGGCTCCACTCCTTTGCCAGCGGGTGGAGGGGGGCCAGGCTGAGAGCCTGTGGGCTGGACGTGGAGCGTGGGGCCAGGGTGGCGGGTGTTATCCAGACTCCTCTGGGACGGCGTTGGCCCGGGTTGGGGGGGCTGCGCAGGTGGCCCTGATGCCGGGGGTCTTTCTGCCCTCCTGCAGGGGGAGCTGCTGAGCCCCTGCCGGTGCGACGGGTCCGTGCGCTGCACGCACCAGCCCTGCCTCATCCGCTGGATCAGCGAGAGGGGCTCGTGGAGCTGTGAGCTCTGCTACTTCAAGTACCAGGTCCTCGCCATCAGCACCAAGAACCCACTGCAGGTGAGTCGGGGGCCGCGGGGGTGGGATTCACACCCATGGGCATGCAAAGGAGCCATGTGCTGGCCCTAGGTAGCACATGCATGTGCTTGCACATGGATCAGCTCACTTAGGTGCACACATACGTGTCAGCTCGCCGCTGCATCCCCCATGTAGGCACAAGGCTCTGCCTGCTGTGTGCAAGCAAGCATGCATCGCCAGCCCCCAGCCCAATATGTGTACCCACTTGGGCCTTCTTGCGAAGGCATGGGCCAACATCATGGCCCCCCACCTATATATACATGTGTGCACATGGCTCAGCGTGCCTGTATGCACCCACATAGTTGCCATGTCCCCCCATGCAGGCCAGCCTACCCAATACAGGGCAACGTCCCCCACGCGGGCACACAGACGCATGTGCACGAGTCTGCATGCCATGCACACCTGCTGACCAGCATATCCGCCCCAACGTGCATGAGCTCACCCCTCCCACTTGGATCGCCACACTGCTTCTTGGGGAAGGCAGTGGGGCATGGCAAGGTTGGGGACAGGGGGCTGGATGCAGCCCAGGATGGCCGGGGCCTGAGCACGGTGCCCTGTCCCCCGGCAGTGGCAGGCCATCTCCCTGACGGTCATCGAGAAGGTGCAGATTGCTGCCATCATCCTAGGCTCCCTCTTCCTCATCGCCAGCATCTCCTGGCTCGTCTGGTCCTCTCTCAGCCCCTCGGCCAAGTGGCAGCGGCAGGACCTGCTCTTCCAGATCTGCTACGGCATGTATGGCTTCATGGACATTGTCTGCATAGGTGAGGCCCCAGCCCTCCCGCTCCACGGGTACTGGCTCCCCTACCGCAGTCGCCCCTTCCCTGCCCTTAGCTGTTTAACCTCTCTGCTCTGGGGAATAGGGGATTGTTTCGTCATCTGTTCAGCACCTGGATCATTACAGCCCAGACATATAGCCTCAGCAGTCAGGGCCCAGCTGAATCCTTCAACCTCCTTCACTGAAAGCTAAAAGACTTAAGGGTTAAAAGAGGCAGAAAGGAGCTGATACTCTTGGGATGATCTAGTTGGGGTGATCTAGTTGGAGATGGATGGGATGCTCTAGTTGGAGATGATTGAGTTGGACATGGCTGGGATAACCTAGTTGGGGATAATCTAGTTGGAGATGACTGGCAGGATCTAGTTGGCAGGATCTAGTTGGAGATGGATGGGATGATCTAGCTGGGGATGATCTAGCTGGAGATGGCAAGTAAGATCTAGTTGGGATGATCTAGCTGGGGATGGCTGTGGGGACGTTATTGTTGGAGATAGCTGGGGTGATCTAACTGGGGATGATCTAGTTGGAGATGGCTGGGATGATTTATTTGGGGATGCTCTTGTTGGAGTTGCTCTTGCTGGAGATGGCTGGAATGACCTAGTTGGGGACAGTTTAGCTGGAGATCGCTGGGATGATCTAGTTGGAGAAGGCTGGGATGACCAATTTAGGGATGATCTAGTTGGAGATGTTTGGGATGATCTAGCTGGGAATGATCTAGTTGGAGATGGCTGAGATGACCTAGTTGGGGCTGATCCTGCTTGGAGCAGGGGGTTGGACTAGATGTGACCTCCTGAGGTCCCTTGTGACCCTCATCGTCTATGATGCTGTTATTCTATACAGGGCCAGGGCTGTGGCCTGGGCAGAACTAAATGTTAAATTCCCTATTGATCTGTGAGGGACGTGGGTCCTGTGCTTATGCCTCTGTAGCGAGCTTGGTGGCAAATATCACTGTCCACTTAGAAGCAGATGGAAGAAACATTCACTGAAAGCTTCGTTTGCAGGCTCCCTACATGGCCTGCATTCAGGAGGAGAGGGAGAGGTAGCGAGAGGGGGAAAGGTAGAATTACAAACCACCATCAACAGAGAAAGAGAATTAACAGAAGCACGGAGTTGGTGTTTTAAGCAGGATCATGTAATTATTAACACGCAGCAGTTGTATTAAAATAATACTGTAATTACTATAGTTAATAACACCACCACTAATAATGAAATGAATACATACAATTATTTAATAGGATAAATAATACAATCAGTAGAACAAAATTAAATCAGTACAATTGTAACTATTATCATTCACGATAATAAGCGGTAATGCTAGGATGATGGTGGGCAACGGGTTGTTAATTAGATCACAGACCCTCCTAATAAGGTCTTCTGTATTTATGCTATTTCTATTTGTATTAATCATGTATTTTTCACCATCACAGCAAACAAATAATACTAATAAGTAAGACCTGGTAGCAATAAAGGTATTTTTAATAATGTTGATAATTATTCTAATGATCAGTGTTGGAAACCAGAGGTAGCGCGCTAATGAATTGACAGAATTAAACTGGATGAAGAATAGGGGAAGGTAGCACTACCAATCATTTTAAAGGAGAGCAATGATGTTCATTTGTAATAATAATTAATTAAAAAAAACCCCACATCACTAGACTAATTGTTAATGGATGGAATTCAACAGGATAAAAACAGGCCATTGTGAGGATGGAATGATGGGGGCAGGATGATTTTAATAATAAATAACAGCCAGGATAATAGTTAATAGATGGAATTGAGCATGGGAAAGCTTAGGGGATTATAATGATAACATAATTGTAATAATGATGGCCATAATTTGAATAATTAATAATAAAAGAAGAGCTAAAGTAATTGGCAATAAATAGAGTGGAAAATAATTAGGCGCAGTCCCCCTTCGTACGCTGTTCAGTCATTATATATATATAATATGAGTGTGTGTGTGTGTACGTGTGTGTATATGTGTGTGTGTATATATAAATATATATGTGCTTGTGTGTCTATGTGTGTGTATGTATGGGGGGGTGTATGTATCTGTGTGTGCATGCGTATATGTGTGTGTATATAGGTGTGTGTGTGTGTGTATAAAGCCTAGAGAATCCATCTGAGGTCATGGCCCTGGACCAGAGCCATCTGGACTGAGACACAGCCCCTGCCCGACAGAGCAGGAAGGGAAACTGAGGCACAGACGGTACCAACCCACGGCTTTGGCGCTCAGCCCTACAATAACAAAGAGGCCTGCAGAGCTCATTCAGCACCTGAGTCGTGGGAGCTTGATGGGCATTGCCGGGCCATGCACGCGCGCATGTGTATAAGTGTGCGCCCTGTGTCCCGCCCCAGTGATGCCCACTTGGGGCCGGAGGGGTCTCGGCCCGCAGGATGGCGCCGGTGGCCGTAACAAGGGTGCTCACCTCAGCCCACCCCCCTTTTGTGTGTCCCCCCCCCAGGTTTGATCATTCACGAGGGCTCCTCGGTGTATCGAATATTCAAGCGCTGGCAGGCGGTGAACCAGCAGTGGAAGGTGCTGAACTATGACAAGGCCAAGGACCTTGGGGAGCCCGCGGGCGGAACGGCCAAGGCCGGGGGCAGGCTGGCACGGACGGAGAGGAACCCCCGGAGGGGCCAGCGGGTTAGGACGATCTTGAACCATCACTGTGGCTACACCATCCTGCACATCCTCAGCCACCTGCGGCCCAGCGAGCACCGCGGCAGCTCCGGCGCCAGCCGCGAGGTGGTCATGAGAGTCACGACTGTATAACCGGCCGCGCACGGAGGGCAGGGAGCCCGCCACCTCCCCGTGCCCGGAGAGGGCACCCCGCAGCTGCCTATGGAAGGGAAGCCCCTGAGAGCAATTTGGGGCTGGGCCACACACGGGATATTTAGTTTTTGAGGCTCTCGCCTTGCTCTCGTGCCCCCCATCCGGGGGGGGCGCTGCGGCCTGGCCTGCTCTCAGCCTGCGCCCTCCTCAGCTCCCGTCAATGTGAAAATTCCTCTTTGGAGGAAGGAAAACCACAGCGTCGCCTTCCACCGGCTCCAGACGACAATCCGGGCCTCCGGTCGGGGCAGCATTTGCCTGCCTGAGTCTGGAAACCAGGGGCCAGAAAGGAACATTTTTACCTCATCTTTGAAAGAAAAATCCAATCAAAAAGGAAAAAAAAAAAAAAGGGTCCCTATTCCCCCCGGTCCCAGCCCAGCCTGACGCGAGTCCCCACCCTAGGGGCGCCCCGGGAAAGGTTTGGATTTCCCCGTCCCAACAAGGTGCAATAAACAGGTTTCTACAACAAAGTGGGATCTCGCAATAAGAGCCCTGTACATCTCTCATCTGATGCATGAAAACTCTCCCCTTTTCTCCTCTCCCCCTTCCCTTCCCTCCTGGTGTGGGAAGATAAAGGATCATTTATATGCAAACAGTTGTCTCCCAACCCATCTCTCTCTTTCTCTCTCTATCTCTTTCTCCCTCTCTCTTTCTTGAAATCCTTAATCCTGCCGGATGGGAATTCTTCAGCTGCTGGTGCAGGGACTTGTGCCCACGGATGCGTCTTCCCACCTCTTTCCTTATAAGCCGCATCCTGCTTGATTGCCGTGCCACTTCTTTGGTGCTGCGTTGGCACTGGGGTGCAAGGCGCTGTACAGATGCAGAGGCGGTCCTGCGAGGATGGGAGCCTGCCTCCAGACAGTCTCGCGTTTGCGGCTTGAAAGCAGGGCTGTGGCTGGAGAGGGGAAGGGGATATGACGGGTAGAGAAGGGGGTGCTGCTTTGCAGCCCGAAGGGGATGAGACCCCATGGCATTGGGAGGATACATGCAGCCCAGCCTGGGAAGTGAGGCAGGGTGGGGGGTTGCATAGAAACACCCTAGGGCCTGGACTCACAATGTCTTGACACTGGGGCAGTTCCCAGCGGTTTTGCAGCCTACCGCTTTGCCGGGAGATGCTGTTCCCATACTGGGCCACTGGGTGTCAGGAGAACCCTGCGTACCCATTTCCCTGCTAGCCCAGCAGAGGCAGCTAACACCAGCGTGACTTTCATTTTACCCTAGGTAATCCCATAGTAACTCCCTTGGAGTCCAGTAAGTCTGGTGGAAGGCACCTGGGCTCTGTGTCCTCTCCTTGTCTTGTCAGGTGTGTCCAGGCTCTTGGGTGTGTGGGTTTTGGGTGGGGAGGACTGAGCTGATATCTCCAAGGAACATCACAGACGGGGTGGGAGGGTTGTGGACTCTCCATCCTTGGAGGTTTCAAAGACCCAGCTAGACAAAGCCCTGGCTGGGGTGGTCTAGGTGGGGCTGGTCCTGCTTGGAGCAGGAGGTTGGACTAGATGTGACCCCCTGAGGTCCCTTCCAACCCTCCTTTTCTATGATTTATATGTGCAGGCAGAAAAGCTGCAGAGACTGTCTTCCCTTTGCGTGCTTTGAATTCTCTTCATCCTTCCATGACCAGGAGGGGCCTCTGGTACCCGCTGGCTTGAAGGCACCTGGGTTTTAGGTGCATTAGGGCCTGGTTTGGAGCAGAGGGGAGAGGGCAGAGGCAGAAGCAGGGGGGTTGTGGCCCAGCTCAGAAGCCAGAGGGATGAATGGGAGGCTGCAGAGCTGCACTGAAGCCCCAGAGCTTGAGGCAGCTGGCTACGGAGGAGCAGATTTAGATGCTGCCTGCTCCGTGGGGGTAGAGGCCTTGGCTCCTAGGAGCATCTCAGAGGCCGCAGACGCTGGGAGCACAGTGGATCCTGGCATATGACCCCCAACCCAGGGCTCTGCAGCCGCCCAGAGACAGTGCCAGGAACCCAGCAGGGGTGGCAGTGGCTTGGTGCCCGGGGTTAGGGGCAGCTCCACCTCATCACTGCTGGTAGAATGCGCCCCCCCAACCCGCATCTTTGCCCCGCAAATATTTCAGGGAGCGGCTCATTGCCAGGCATCAGACTCCAAGGTGATCGGCTGCTTGGTGGGGCCAGAGCAGGGCTGAGACATCACCTGGCAGCTGGCTCCGCCACCAGGGCTCTCTGCATGCCTTTGCCCACGGGCTGCCCCTCTTCCCTCTGTGCCAGGCCAGCTTGGCTGGTGAAGGGGGCTGCCAGATGTGGCCCGCGCCCCTGGGACCTGACAGCAGGGGTGGCCATGGTAGCAGAGCCCCGTGGCAGAGATGCAGGGGGATATGGGGATGGATGGACAGACAGACAGACCCCCAAGCCCCTTTCTCCAGCTCTGGCCTGACCTGTGCAGCTGCAGCCTCCAGCTGCCCCCGTGTGAACGGGAGTTGGTGGGGGGTGGGGGCACACACACACACACACACACACACACACACACACACATCATTTCCACCCCCTCCACACGCGTGCACACACGATCTGCTTCCTTGACCATGTCATAATCCTATGCTTGTGACTTCACAACCTGTTGCCAGGGAGACAGCAATGAGGCAGAATGACGTCATTGCCAGGCAACGAGGATGGCTCAGGAGGCAGCAGGAGTGACAGGGCTCAGGGCCAGGGCCAGGGCGCTGGAGCAAGGGGCAGTGGCCACAGGGCTGAGGCTGCCCGGTTGAAGCTGGCCGTGGAAGGCGACGGGGGGATCACTCTGGTCCTAAGATGCCTTCAAGCCCAGCCTGCAGGAACCCACCGGGGCCAAATGCAGCAGGGGCTTGTAACAGCATCTCTGGGGCTGGGAGCCCCGCCAGGGGCAACCGTGGCTCAGACTGGGACATGGGCCTGTGGAGGATGCTATATGGGGTAAGAGGTATGTGTGCAGGAATGAGTGTACAAAGGCAACACAAGCACTTGCCTGGGGGTGGGGGAGAAAGGGCGTGAGCCCCTGCTTTGTGCGCCACCAGCCCCCTCTCCTGCTGGGGACCGGTCTTCTCCCTGCCTGGGCAGGACATGTGCCAGCTCCATGTCTCACCCCAGGCTTTCCCATCTCTTCTATCTCAGTGCTCCCCTGGCCCCTTACCCAGCCGCAGGCCCCTGGGGGCAGGGGACCTTGGGCAGCTGAACTGGTGCCAGGTCATGGGTGCTCCCAGCATGGACAGCTACGGCTTGCCAGCTCCTGCAGCAGGCAGGCAGGTCCCTGGGATGCCTGCAAGGGGGTGATGCATCATGTACTTGCTGGCGTCAGCACGGGCCTGGCTTCAGGGGAGTGGTCCAGGCCAAGGGTCATACCCAAGGAGCTAGGACAGGCTGCGGGCCTGTTGTCGGGGGGGGAGGGGGGGGCAAGTCCCTGTGACTTCTGTCTACTTCCACCGGGGATACGGGGCCGCATTCGCTGTGCCTGCTTCTGGGGTGGAACATGGACCTGCTCAGCTTCTGAATCCAGCCGTTGCAGCCTGCTCGTTCGGTGCGGGGTGGAAACCAGGCCTCTGCATTAAAATGATCTGGGGGAGGTTCAGAGGCTGGAACGGAGCCGAAATGAGAACACAGCACCCGGGGGGGGGAGGGGGGTCTTGGAGGATTCGTCACCCAGGAAGTATGCAGTGTGGGGGCAGGGTGGGCTAGGGCAGCCAGTCAGGAACTCTAAGCCTTGCCACTGACATGCCATCTGACTGTGGGCAAGTCACTTCACCTCCCAGTCTTGCTTCCCGTTTCTCATCCCACTTCTGCCTTCCCGGCTCCATCAGGCCCTGATCCAAGGTAGAGCCTGGAGGCACCCGTAAGGGATCAAACCCATCCCCCCCCATTACCCCACCCTGGCTCTTTCCGGCCCCATCACACAGACACAGGCCCAGCTCAGGCTTAAAAAAAAACAACACGTTTATTATGCAGACAATAATAAATACAGTGTTTAAATAGCAAAGCACCCATGGCAGCGCTGGGCCGACAGGCCCGAGTTGCAGAGATTCAGGCTCTCAGGTTCCAGCTTCTGCCCAGGGCACGTTGATAAATACAGGCTATAAAAATAATAAATAATGGCCCGGTGCTTTCAATAGCATCGTTTGGCATTAACGACCCTGCGCGTTTAGACACATATGCGCCTTGTGCAAACAGCTGTCCGGCCTCCCCTGATTGATACCTGCTGGGGAATTGGCCCTGAGCTGCTGATTGTCGTGGCTTTCGTCACCGGTGGATCTTTGTGGCTGGACAGGGATTTGAACTGGCAGAGGGAGGGGGCTGGGCTAGGCTCAGTGCCCCCCAGGACTGGCTCCTTGGGGGGACCTTTGCCTCTGAGGGTGTCCGTCAAGTCTCAGAGGATGTGGAGGCGTCCCAATCTGGGAGGTGTCACTTGGAAAAAGCAGGTCTATGGGTCCTTCCCCTGCCCCAGTTGCCACCCCACAAGCACCCCTGTCCTTGGCCTCTCTCAGACAGGCTCCATCAGCGGCTCAGGAACTGCAGGTTGATGTCCTTCTCAGGCACCAGCAGGGTGCGAGTCATGGGCTTTACTGGGCAGTCGGCCGGCTCCGGCCGGACATCGAAGTGTGTGAGGATCTGCAAAGAGATGGATGGAAGGGCTCAGTACCATAAGGAGCTCCGCACCGGGTCAGCCCAAGCCCAGACCGTGGCTTCCTTGCGAAGAAATCGCAGGCATTTGCCCCCCAGAACAGGCCCCCAGCCTGCCCTAGCCCCTTGGGCATGACCCTTGGCCTGGACCTCCACAGCCAGGCATGTGCTGACCTCTCCCTGCCATCCCCTCCTCATTGGCGCAGAGCTGGCAGAGGAGACATCCCAGTCCCTGCCCATTTATGGATGCACCCGCATGAGTCTGTCCAGTCCCTCACTGCCCCGGGCCGTACTGAGTTCCCTCTTCCCTTTGCCCACATGTGGTGTGGCACTATAGAACCTCTAGCACCCCCTGCCCCAGGCTTTTCTGGTTTCTCTGGGTCTGGATGCATCCCAGCCCCCCGATCAGGTTGCTTCGGACCTTCCCTAGTTCTGCTACAACCAGGAAGTTTAATAAGACGAGGCCATGTGCCCTGAATCCATGCCCCCCCCAACCAACAACAGCACCTTGCTATAGGGAGGCAGGATCGAGCCTGGCAGGGAAAGACATGCCCCACCCTTCCCTGCCTGTCATTGCCATCAGCTCTATGGTGCCCCACGGACCCCACACTCACCTGAGCCAGAGCCAGGTGCACCTCGAGCTCGGCGATGCGCCGCCCCACGCAGCTGCGCTTGCCGAAGCCAAAGGGCAGGGAGGCGTAAGGGTGGCGGGCTGCATCCCGCTGCAGCCAGCGCTCGGGCCGGAAGGCGTTGGGCTCCGGGAAGAACCGCTCGTCCCGCGACGTGGCATAGTGGCACAGCGTGATCAGGGTCTGCCGGGAGGGAGGGGTGTGCCCGTGAGATCCCGGTGTGGTCAGGGCCAGGGCACCACTGGGTATAGGTAGGGACAGGGCGGTGGGGATGCCCCCCAGTACTGCTATTGCCATCATATCCCAGCCCTGGGGACAAATAATCCCAGCTCCCCACACCCAGCATGGCAGAGACCCAGCCTGTTCCCTGGGGGTAGGGAGACCCCCCCCACCTCCTCATCCCATCCACATCCCCCCACCACCCTGGCTGGGCCAGGCTCTGCTCACCTTCTTGGGAATGATGTACTCGCCCACTTGGATGTCCCGGTCCGGGATGACGCGAGCATTGCCTGGGATCACTGGGTACAGCCTGCGGGGGCAGAAGGGCAGTGTGGGTGAGGGTCTGCCTGTGAGGGTCTCACCTCAGGTCGCAGGTTCTAGTCCCATAGCCGGTGGCTCTGCCTCCTGCCCGGCTCAAGGCACTTCAGAGACCCCAGTGCTGCCCCAAGAGAAACCTGAGGTCCTCCCATAGCCATTACAACCAGCTCCATCCCCTTTAGACCCCAGGTTGATCCCCCAACCATAGCCTGGATGCTCTCACCTCAGCGCCTCCTTCACCACGGCCTTTAGCAAAGGCATCCGGGCCACGTCTGAGGCCGATGGGATGGCACCATCCTGCACCGCGGCGCTGATCTCAGCGTGGACTGCAGCCTGAACCTCCGGGTGCCGCGCCAGCTCGTACAGGCTCCAGGACAGCGTGCTGGAGATCTGCAGGACCGAGAGGGGCTGTGGGGTTAGAGGCACGGAGCTAGGGGCATCCCCTTTCCCTGCCTCCCACCGACCTCTTTCCACCTACCGTGTCGATGCCAGCCAGCAGCAGCTCGGTGACATTGCCGTAGATTTCCTTCATGGAGAGCTGCTCCTTGGCCAGGTAGTAGGTGAGGAACTTGCCTTCCACCGGCTGCCCTCGGGCAACCTGTACTGCCACTTCTGCCAGGCGCCGGTCGATGTGCTTCTTGGCTGCCGGAGCACAAAGGTCTCATGAGACCCAAGCACCAGCTCTTTAATCCCACCACTGCCCTGGTGCTGGCTGGGCCGGGCTGCGGGAGCCAGGGTGAGAATACAAGCTCTGTTTGGGAGTGGGGAGCAGTAGGGCAACCTGAGAGCCAGCAGCCCCTTCCCCTGCCTTCCAGCCCCCCATCACTCATGGGTGGAGATTTCCAGAGAAGCCCAAGGCATTCCAGTTTCTAAATCCCTTGGGCTGCCAGAAAAGCACCTGCGTCTATCTCTGGGAAGCAAGGATTAATGCCAGCTCCAGCCCTGGTGATGACCTAATGCCATAACCACGCTGTGGGGATGATGGCACCCAGCTGGCCCATGCTGGAAAAAGGAATTCCCTGGAGGGGCCTAAATCTTGGCTCACAGTTTAAAAAGACTCATCGGGACCCTTGCAAGTCGGAACGGGAGTTATGGGAGAGCTGATTCAGCAGGTGACAGCAGGAAGCTTCCAGGAAGCTCTGTGAGCTCAGGGAATTTCGCAGCAGCTCTGGGTGCCCAGCCCCTAATGGCTGCAAGGCGCTTCAATAAAGATCCAAGCTGCTGCTTCTCCCCACCTGCTCCCATGTTTCATAAATGCTGTGCAATGATGAAAATGGGCTCCGCGCTCCTCCCCGAGGGAATGGGGCCATGGGAGAGAAGCCAGAGCCCTACCCTCTCCGCCTACCCCAGGAGGTCACACACCAAAGGCAAACATGTAGTCCCAGGCCTCGCAGAAGGTCTTCCAGGGCTTGGGGAAGAGGCGATGCAGGGCCTTAGGCATGGCCATGGTGAGCAGCGTCATGACGAACATGGTGTTGATGGAGCGGATGAAGGTCTCGGTCTCCTCGGGCACCTCGGCCTCCAGGCACCCGATGCGGGAATCAAAGAGGACTGAGGAGATGCCTGCAGGGAAGAGCCGCAAGGGTCAGAACCAGGGGGGTGCCGGGGCAAGGGTCCTCCTGCCCCCTTCTATTCCACAAGCCCTGCCAGGGACCGGGTCAGAGCCTAGCTCCGTCGTGCCCCTTCTCATGGGAGCCGAGGCTGGAAGAGACAGTGACTGGGTCTGATCAGGTCTTTTCCCCCCGTTAGTCCTTTCTCTCTCTCAGCCTCCAGCATTGAAGGTCCGGGACATTCTGCATCCTTCACTACCTGCTCAATAGCTCCTGATGCCCCTTTCCTCCAAGCACGTGTCCACCCCCTTGGTGAATATGGCTATGCTCTCAGCTCCCACCATGGCAGGTGGCTGTGAGTCCCACCCTGTCATGCCATGCTGGGGGAAAAAGTACATCCATGCGTTCGTTTTCAACTGACAACCTACCCATTTCATGCAGTGCCCCCTCATTCTGGTCTGGAGAGAGAGAGGCAGGAATAAATCCCTAGTGACTTTCTCTTTGCCATTCAACGTGTTGGAAACCCTTCTCCCATCTCCCCTCAAGTGTCTCTTCTCTACACAGAACAGGTCTGGCCTTGTTAGTCTCTCCTCCTACAAAAGCCCCTCTATACAGGAGCACTTGATTAGAGAATCATCATCTTTGAGCACAGAATCAGAGAAGACGAGGGTTGGAAGAGACCTCAGGAGGTCCTATCTAGTCCAACCCCCTGCTCCAAGCAGGACCAGCCCCAACTACATCATCCCAGCTCAGGCTTTGTCTAGCCAGGTCTTAAACCCCTCCAAGGATGCCCTTCTCTGGATCTTCTCTACTTCTAGATCCTTTTGGAGGTGCGGGGACCAGAACCGGGTGCAGGATTCAAGGCATGGACACCCCATGAGTGAATTAAGGGGCATCACAATACTTTCAGCAGTGTTCACAATTCCCTTCTTAATGACGCCTGCCATCGTGTTTGTCTTTTTTTGGTGATGGCTGATGTCCACAGTGCCTCCCAGATCTCTTTCCTGGGTGCTGATGGCTCACGGAGCCCACTGTAGTGTAGGCAGAGCTCAAGTTATTCATCCCCAAGCCCCACGCCCCGGCCACGCACCCTCAAGGCCGAACTTGTAGAACTCGCCGGCCACGTCGGTGACTACATGGCGCTCGTGACGCTGGCGCCGGAGCTCCAGGCGGCGGACGAGGTCACCCACGACACTGTTCAAGGCCCCGGCGTATGACTCCACCTCCTTGGGCTTTAGCATATGCTTGGCCAGGATGCTGCGGGTCTTCTGCCACTCCTCGCCTTCCCTGAGAGGGGGATAAAGGGATGCCACGTTAGGTCCACTGAGACAAGAGGGGCACTCTTGGCCAATGGATCCAGCCCCAGCTGCTGCTCCACCCCCCTGTGCCTACCAGCCTGGCTGGAAGCAAAGGCCCCCAGAGGCAAGGCCAAGAGGAAGGTGCTGGGCTGGAGGAGGTTGCTCTGCTGTGAAGTCCCCCCTCCAGCCCAGGGGAGAGGAACAGCCAATCCTGGGCACCTGCAAGGGTGCCCCCCCAAGCCTTACTCACATCCTGCACCCAGTGCGGTGGGGCTGGGATCTGAGTCAGGACTTACTCAGTGCAACCCTCATGCTTTGCGCAAGTCCAGGCAGCCGTGGGAGTGCAGAGTGACGTCGCCCCGGGGGGCAGAGCAGGGGGGTGACTCCCCATAGCTTTGGGACGGGGGGTGGGGAGGGGGAGGAAATGGCTGCGTCACAGGGGCTCAGATGTGGGAGGGTGCCACCTGTTTATGGGGAGCAGATCCCATAGGGGATGGGAATAAGTGACCCTCCCATAGGACCCCATCAATATTCTTAATGAGGGGATGCCAGGCAGAGGCCAGGCCCATGCCCACGCCAGTAATGAGCATGGAGGGTGGACACCAGTCCATGCCCAACTCCGCGCCCCCCATTTTGGGGATAGGCTCCTTTGGGGCTGTGTTAACCCTTTACTCCCCGCTCAGACCAGCTTCCTATTAGGCCCCATTCTTGGTGACGACTGCTTCCTCCACTCCCGGCTCTCCTGTCCACCCTGCTGGCATCTACCACTGGGTTATCTGTACAGCGCCTGGCATGGCAGGCAGGGCAGATCCTGATCCTTGCTGGGGTGCAGGAGATTTTGGTGCCCAACTCCCTTAGGCAGAAAGATGTTGGCAGGGTCTCTGGGAACTCAGAGCTTAGCTTTTGTGACACCCCCCCCCACATTCCCATGCAAAGCATGGTGGGGATGACTTACGCTGTGAGCAGCCCGTACGCGTGGCCCCGGCTTTCCCGGTAGTCCTTCCAGGAGGAGAGGTCCGAGCGCACCGGGTGCTTCCCCTCCTGCCGCAGGACCTGCTCGATCAGCCCGGGGTCGGCCACGTGCACCGTGAGGATGGGCCCGAAGCTGGCCTTCCATACCGGCCCGTACTTGGCTTTCCCTTCCATCTAGAAGGCAGGAGGAGATGGCTCAGTGCTGGAGATGGAGTGACTGGGGTCCCTTGAAGCCTCCCCCTGCCCCCTGTTCTCAGATCCTTTGGTGCCCGAACGAGTCAATGATCCACCTGCCGGACTCTGCTCCTGGCCACCAGCCCCCTCTCCCCCCACCCCCTGCTCCTTCGGCCTCAGAGGCTGGACTCCGGCAGGACTGAGCTCCCTGGAGAGAGGAAGTGGCAGCGAATTGGGAGTGAGACCGGAGTCTCCCTTCCCAAGCCAGTCGGTCATTAGGGAGGGATACAATTAATCAAGAAGACAGAGCAGACGGCACCCGCCTGGCAGGGAATAGGCGCAGCTGGGTCCCAGCCTCATCTCTCTCCTGGCAAATTTGGGCTTTGGGGTGCGGTGGGCACATGCAGCCCCAAGGACCAGGTGGATCCCCCCTCCTTGCGGGCGTGGGAGAGGGGAGACAAGGAGGTGCTGGAGCATCAGGAAAGGTGGTCTGAATTTGGCCTGCCCCAAAGGCGATGCTGTGTCTCCCTCCTGCAGCTCACCCCCACTCCCAGCCAGGGAAACTAGATCCAGGGGAACATCAGGAGCTTTCAAAGCCCCGGACACATTGGATGGAGACAAGCTACACAATTCACAGAGGGGAGATGGTGGGGGGTCTCAGAGACAAAATGCACTGCCCAATCCAGGAGGTGAAGCCTCGGGGGGCACATGGAGAAGGAAACCCCTCCATTCCTCTTGATTTCTCAGTGCATTGACCCAAGCAGGGCAGGGTCTCTCCCCGGGGTGAGGTCCCTCCCCAGCCACATATCCTGCTTCCATTCATAAAGCAGACACAAAACTCCCATCCCTGCCAACCGGAAAGGCCCCGTGAGGACCTTCCCCAGCTCCATTCCCCTCCATGCACTGTAACATGTGCACAGTGCATGTGGCCAAACCCATAATTAGGGGGTCAGGTGTCTATGGATCCCCCTGTTCGGAGGCACCCTCTCTGATGGGCCAGTGGGGATGTCCCCGAGAGCTGTGGGAAGTGGCCTAAAGGTGCGCGGGCATACGGCGAGCAGGCGACAGGTTGTACAGCGCCGACCACCCCACCGCTTGCCAACGTGAGCGTCTCGGCTTGGCTCGTGGGGTTTCTTGGAGGACTTGTCCGCTCCGGGGACTAAGGACGGAGCTGGTTTGGGAGGGGAGCACCCGGCAAAGGTGCTGTCGGCTTTACCCAGCGGCTGTCAGAGGCTGGACTCCCCCGATCTCCTGTGGGCAACTTGGAGGGCTCCAGGGACAGGTGCCAGGTGCATCCCTGGCTGCTCGGGCACGGGGCTTACCTGCAGCTCGTGCAGCCGGGACAGCCCCCGCCTGCAAAACAGGTCGTAGAAGAAGCTCAGCGCGCCTGGACCCGGCATCTGGGCTAAGGTCTTGGGTGCCTCGATCGCCTGGGCTAAGGTCTTGGGTGCCTCGATCGCCTGGGCTGGGGCCTGGCCCAGCTCGGACAGGCAGCGGGCGAGCAGGGAGGCCCGGCCAGCCAGCTTCACGGCCTGTGGCATGCTGGCACAAGGAGGGAGGCAGCCCCAACACTGGTCCCCGCAGCATCTTTCGGGCTTATATGCAGAACGTGGCACGTGG
>NW_017728953.1:1046389-1054284 GCF_001723895.1 Crocodylus porosus
GAGGTGGGGGGGTGGGGAAGGAGGAGAAGCCCCAGAGCTGCAGCTGCAGTGCATGGGTGAGGCAGGCCCAGCCACATCTCTCCAGGATCACGCAGGGCGCTGGAAACAGGGCTCCCCCCGAGCCAGCTCGGTCCCCCCAGGCAGGCAGGTGCCCAGCCGGGGGTCTGGGTCTTTTACACAGTCTCTGCAGGAGCCCCAGGGATCCTGCTCCCCCTAGTCCCTGCCTCCCTGGGTGTGTGGGCAAGGATCCATGTGTGCACCTATGTGCATACTGATCCCCTTGCACACGTGCTTGCTGATGTGTGCACATATATGCATGTTGATCCGTTTGCACACGTGTGCTGATGTGTGTGCACATATGCACATACTGATCCAGGTGTGAGTCGTGTGTGCTAATTCGTGGGCTGATTCGTGTGTGGATGCATGTGCATGCCAGTCTGCACGTGCCCACATGCATGCTGATCTGCATGCACAAGTATGCTTGCTGATCTGTGTACACATGTACATATTGATCCAGGTGTGCCCATGCATGATCTGTGCAGAGCCATATGTGCATGTGCTCATCTGTGTGCACATATGGTGTGTGTATGCATGCACGTGCTGATCTCTGTGATATGCCTGTGTGAACACGTGCATGCATGCTGAGCTCTGCGGCACATGCATCTGTATGTTGTATACAACAGGGGAGCACCCACTGCTCACTGGTGTGTGTGTACATGGATGTGTATGCACGTGCTGCCCCTCAGGGCAGGAAAAAGGGCTGTCTCAGCCCCAGTAGGGCTGTGGGGCAGTTACAGCCCAAGAACCACAGTCCCCTTCAAGAGGGAAGGGGGCAGGGCAAGACTGGGGCTGGGGCCAGTGCGAGTGAACTTGGCCCGTGGTGAGGACATGACACTGGCTGCCTTGGACACAGGCCCAGAGGGCACTTGCTTTCTCAGCTGATTTGGCAGGGTGACGAGCGAGGTGATCCCAAGGCTGCCCTCATGCCAGTTCCTCTTCCATTGCACCCAGCTTTCAGAAGACTGTTTGCCTGCAAACCACCGGGCTGTGTCCAGACCAGCCCCATTCCCTTTGCCCCAATGCCGTCTGCTTGGCAGCAGCCTCGTCCCTGGCTGAAAAGGCAAGTACGCGCCTTCCTGCGGCACAGTCCCCCATGGCCGTCTCGTATTCTCACAGGCACCAGCCTGCTTGTGTGCACCTCTCTAGATTCATCCATGTGTACGAATGGAGACGGTCCCTATCCTAGAACAGGGAAGATGACAGACCCACAAGCAGTAACAATACAGACGATCTCTGCTTACGCCCTGGCCTCTAGCCACTAGGCCACCCCACCACTGCTTGGCATTTCAGGGACCATAGGAGCAGCCCACACCAGGACCCCCAAGCCTTCTAGGGGGCTAGAGGGAAATCAACAAGAGGATGCCGGAAACAGGGTCATGGTTCCAGTTTTGGAGCAGATAAAGGCAAGTGGGTCCGGAGCTGTTGGGATCTCTGTGCAAGACAGAGCAGTTCCCGTGTGCCCCAGTTGCACGCTTGGGAGCTGGACTTCCCAATTGGGAGTGGAGCAGGGCACAAGGGGCTGACCACAGACACAACATCAGGATGCTGGGCCCCTCCCAGGACCAGACCCCTTGGCACTGAGTGTTTCAAGGCTTGGAGGTGGCACCAGGCAAGGCTGGGTCCACACAGGTGCTCTGAGCCCATCCCGGGGGGTCTCAGCTCCCTGTGGTCTGAGCTCGGAGTCCGCTGTCCTAGGACTGAAGTCATCTTGCTCTGGTACCCTGGTCCCTGGGGGGAGGAGCTGCAGGGCAGAGACCTTCACAGAGGCATCCTGCAGCCCTAGCCGGGCTGCAGGCAGGTGCCTTCCCCCCCGCCCCCATCCTAAGTTGGTTCTTTCTGCCTCTCCCTGCCCCACTTAGCCAGTGAGCATCTGGGATACAGCCCCTGCCAGGAGCATGGCCCTGGGAAGCAGCCACAATCGGCAGGGCAGTTGGAAAGGCCTGGCCCCCAGCCTCTAGGCAGCCCCATTTCCCGCTCCTTCCCCCAGAAACTTGCTTTCCAGCCAGGGAAACTCATATCCACGGCCTGAACTCATCCCTCTCACTCCCTGGCTGCTGTGATCACTTCCATGCATGTGGCCAGGGCCCCCCTTGTAGGAGGTGCACTGCTGGCTTGGTTTACCCCACATGACTGAGCATAGCGGGGCAGCCTTCAACTACCCTTGAAAAGCAAGGGTCTGGGATGTGCAGCACCAACCCCAGGCTCTGAAGCAGCTCGGGGAGTCCCCAGCAGCTCCAGGGAGAATAGGCAGCTTCCAGCCTGATGGATTGTTTCCTGATGGGGGCAGGGCCCTGTCATTGCTCACGTCCACCCTCCTTGGACCCATGCCACTCCGTCAGGGCAGGGTGCAGACAGGCCCTCTGGCTTCTCCAGCCGGGTCATGTGAATACTTCCAGCTGGGGAGTTCCAGACACGGCTGATCTCCCTGTCTGCGCACGCCCCCGCCTGGTCCTACCCCAGATTCTGGGAACTACCCATTTGCAACACAGGAAACCAGGCCCCTTTGCACTAGCCACATTAGAATCCAGCCCCAGCCCAGGCCTCCTCCGGGGCCCAGAAATGGGGACAGGCCAGGAAGCCACTTGGCTCTGCAGAGAGAAGGACCTAATCCCAGGCCTGGCCACAGCACCGGCTGCAGGAACAACTCAAGCTCTGTTGCCCCATGGAGACACCGGCCAGGCTGGGTTGAGGATTTATTCAGCGATCAATGAGTCCAGCTGCAGCGCTGGCAAAGTCCCTGGGCCCAGAGCCCCTGCGCCCACAGCCAGAGCTTCTCAGGAAGATGGAGCAATAGCTTAGGCACCCCTGGGCTGCAAGAAGGATGGATGGACAGATAAGGCCATACCCAGTGCCTGGCCCATCAGAGCCAGGAAGGGAGTAGATGCCTCCCCGGAGCCCCATCACGTGCCTGCTGCGTCCTGGGGCTGCCCTGGGCCTGGTGCTCCCTGCAGAACCTCGTCCTCAATGCGCTGGAAGATGGCAGGGAAGGTCTTGCCACCGCTGCGCTGCACCTTCTTGCCCTCCTCGGTGGCAGTGCCCAGACGATCCACGATGGGATCAGAGCTCTGCAGGAGCAGAGGAAAGGCTGGTTACTGTCCAGACTGTGGGCTGGCCACCCCTGCCCCAGCAGGAGTCAGGTCTGGAGGTCAGTCCCAGTGACAGAGACCTGCTGGCTGGCTTCTTCTGCCACCTCCTAGGACCAGCCAGAGCGCAGATCCTACCAGCCAGGGGCATCATTTGTCAGTGAGGGACCCCTCCAGCCTGGCCACACACGGGCAAACCTACAGGCCCTTGGGATCTCAGCAGCAATGGGGCCCTCAGGGCCTCCCTAGTAACCATGTTACACACCCAGCCCTGGGGACGTGCTGAGGGGGAAGAGGCCCATAATGACAGCCCGGGTTTCACTTTCCAACTTCCCAGGGTTTCTAGGAAGCTGCAAGCAGAGAAAAGAACTCATGTTTGCCTAGGAAGCCCCAGCCTCCCCTCCCGTTTCTCCCTGCCAGGCCAGGCTCTCACCATCTCCTCCAATGGCACCAGCTGGAAGAGCGGATGCTCACTGAAGTGTTTCACCATCCACTCATGCACTTCTTCCACGTCGGTAATGGTGTACACCAGGCCCTGCACAAGAGCCTTGATGAGCAGGGGGAAACCCATGCACCAGGGCCCTGGTGAGCAACAGGGATGGACTGCTGGCACAAGAGAGCTCTGCAGCACTGCCCAGAGATGCAGGCGCCCGCTCCCCAGCCATTTCTTGGTGCCAGCACCCGCAGCAAGAGTCACAAGCTGCCCGGGGCAGGTCACACACAGTGATGTAGCGTCTGTGTTAGGTCCCTAGGGGGAGCAGCCAGGTCACAGCCTGTTGGCTGGGTGCCCCCCCAGAGGCCAGGTAAAAGGCAGGTGCTGTGACTCAGGCAGCTGAGGCTGGAGTGGGGCCAACCTGTAGTCATCCCACCCACCCTACTCTCCTCCCCAGGTGACGGCAGCAGAAGAGGCATGCTCCCATAGCGAGGCAGGGAACAGAGCCCCCGGGCAGCTGAGCTAATGGCTTGGCAGGTGAGAGCAGCTGGGCGCGGAGCCTCGATTCTCGTGCGTACGTGAAGGTCCGTCGTCATGCCCCTAAGGCAGCAGTGGGTTAGCGAAAGATCAACGGCTGCTGCCAGTTCCTTCCCGACAAACTGGGCTAGAGCCACGTCAAGCCACAGGGGAGATCAACCCAGCAGTCCAGACAGCCACAGGCCCTTCCCTTCACCCCCATCACAGCTGCAGTGGTAAAGCAGAGGGTTAAACCTTGGGGGCTTTGTTCCCTGCTCCCCTGAAGCCCGAGGACTGCAACCTTCAGGTCCTCACCAGGCAGCTGTGCCCCACTCACCCCGACCCGCAGCACGTAAGCATACTCCGCTAGCAGCGTGGGGCTGATGATGCGCCACTTGTGCTTCGTCGTCTTGAAGTGGGGGTCAGGGAATAGGAAGAACATCTTAGTTAACTGCAAGGGAAAAAGGAAAAAAAGGGGTTAATCTTCTTCCTGGGGCTGCTGTTACCAGCCTGGTAATTCCTCCAGCCTTGTCCTGACTCTGTCTGACCCCGGCTCCCTTAGGATGAGTCCTGCAGCCTCAGACCCCCCCTCACCTTGCACCCACGCCCCTCCCCATGGCAGGTGACACAGCAGTCAAGGAATCCTCTAGTTACACTGTTGCCTACCTCAGAGCTGGCATCATCTGAGGGAGGACTCGATTCTGACCAGGGTCCCTGGACTTGAAGGGGAGGGGAGTGGGGCTTGAGTCTACAAAGGATTGAGGACCACTGTACTACCCCATGCTGGAAACATGGGAGGGTCCGGGTCCCACCCTCTCCCAAACCAGACCAGCTCCCTGTGTTCCTATCCAGAGAGACCAGATAGCTGATGCCTCCACCCTGAATCGCTCTATGATGTTACAAGCCCATCAGGGTTCGTCTCCTGCTTTCCAGCGGTTAGACTCAAAAGCCTTAAGACAGAGAAGGCCTCTGGCTGAAGGCCACAGAGACGGGTGTCAAGTAGGACAGAGAAAACCACATGGGTGTCACGTAGCACAGGGAAGACCCCCATCATAAAGCCCAGGGCTTGAGAGGCAAAGGGCAACATGAGCAGGATGGAGGGGAGATGGCAGCCCAGCCCCACCTGGCCCTTGTGAAAGAAGTTGGGCAGGTGCTTCATGGCGTTGCTCCGGATGCAGGCGATGTTCTGGTACTGCCCGGGCTGGGATGCCCGCAGAGCCTGGATCCGGTCCCGCACATAGTCCGAGACCTTCACCCGGAGCTCCAGGCCCAGCATCAGCGTGTCAGGGAAGAGTGGAGACAGCTCGACTGGAAGGAAGGAGACCGGAGTGACCCCGCAGTGCAGAGACGAGGCTGCGAGAGGATCCCAGAAGCTCCCAAAGCAGAGCTGTTCCCAGCAGCTGGTCTTGGCTCCGTGCAGGTGAAGGAGACAGAAAGGATCTGGGGTACGCAGCTGTTCAGCACAAACCCAGGATGCCCGCTTGATTCAGAGCATACAGGTAGGTACAGACCAGTGCCCAGGGGGAAAGAGGCTTCCCCTGCTCAGGAGCTCCCAGGAAACCCTCCTCCCATCAACAGCCCCTCCTGGCGGGGGTTACCCAGCAAGCCGCCGTAGCCACAGCCGACATCGGCAAACTCCACGCGTGCCCGGGGCTGCGCTCTTTCCTCTGCATCCTTTGGATCATCGTGACTGTCGTCCTGTGGCAACGGGGCAAAAAACTCGGGGTAGATCTCGGCCCAGTTCATATCCTCTGGTCTGGTGGGGCTGGGACAAGGAGAAACAGAGTGAGAGGGTGGCCGGCGCAGCCGCCGGTCCAGAGCGCGGGGTCTCGGCCTGGGGAAGGGTTTTTTCCCGGGAGCAGAGCAGCGCTGGGCGCAGCAGGCTGGCGCAACCCAGAGAGGAGGAAGACGGGGCCAGTCTTGCCATGGGACACGCGGAACCCAGGAAGGGTTTTCCACCCTTTGAGCTGCTCCGGCTCCCCCCCCCGGAGAGCGCGCTCCTCGGCCCAGGGCCTACGGGCACTGGGAGCCTCGGGGGCTCCCGGGTGCGAGGGGCGCAGCGGCCGGGCCGGGCCCCGCGCAGCCGCACTCACTAGCGCAGCGTGTGGTCCGCCAGGGGGTTGGCGTGCGCGCGCTGCCGGTAGAAGCGCTTCTGCGGCGCCGCCATGGCCGGGCCGGGCCGGGCCCACGTGGAGCTGCCGCAGCGGGGAGCGGCGTCGCAGGGAATAGACGTCACTACCCCCCCCCCTTAAAGGAGCCGCCGCAGTGGGGATTTGGGACCCCCCCTTGCGACTGCCACCCTGCATTGATCCGTCATCCCCGCAATCGGCCCCAGTGACCTCTGACCTCAGCGATGTTTGATCCCAGCCGCCGTGACTTCTAACCCCCAGCCCGTGATCTTTGACCCCAGCTCCAGTGACCTCTAGCCCCCGATCCCAGTGACCTTTGATCCCAGCCCCCATGACCGCTAAGCCCCAATCCTAGTGATCTTGAACCTGCCACCCCAGTGATCTCTGACCCCATTCCCTGTGACCCCCACCCCACCCCATGATCTCTGACCCCAGCCCCAATGACCCCTGACCCCCAAACACCCCGATGGGAGTGTGAGATCCGTGACCCCAGATCCATAGACCCCCCCCCCCACACACACACACATCCCCTTTGATCCCGCCGGCCTCCTCCAGTCACATCTGTGACCCAGCTCCGGGGGGCCTGGACTGGGCTGACACAGGGCACTGCTCAGAGCCTGGGCATGGGAAACTGAGCCCAGAAGGGCAGGGAAGGGGCGAAACCGATGGCCAGAGCAAAAGAGGAAGGGAGAGGCCAGAAAGGAACCCCCCACCCCCCCACACCCATCCCTCTGGTTCCCACGTGGGGGCTGTGGCCAGGCCCTTACTGGAAGCCCATCCCCGGGGGGGAATTTTGGGTTCCAGGCTGATCCTGAGTCATGCCTCCAGGCACTACCTTGGCCCCAGGGATAGGGCTGTCAACACCCGCCCCGGTCGTCCGGTGGTTAGGAAAAGGCATCGGAGTTCTGAGAAGATACGGAGGGAGCAGGGGGATGTGCGTGTGTACGTGCGTGTGTATGTGCGTGTGTGCATGTGTGCAAGACAGAGGGAGATGGCCACATGCTCTGTAGGATACCAGGCCCCACACAGCATCACTTCTCCTCCCCCGGGGCCCTACGACCCGGGCCTGTCTGCCCCTCAAGGAAGGAGGGCAGCATAGCTGCCCTCAGAGAAACTGAGGCATGGAGCCATGAGCACCCCCTACACCTCCTGCCAGGCTTCGGAGGCAGAGTTCGGAGCCTGCCTCCTCTCACCCCTGGGGAGACTGGGTGGTGGAGCCGGATGCTTTGCAGCTCAGAGAGCCTGGACCCCTGCAGGCGAGCTGCTGAAGGCCAGTGCTTGGGAAACCAGGGGGATTTTGACTCTTGAGGCTCTGAGAAGCCATCAGGTTCCAGCCTGGGATTGATCCCAGCACAGGTAATTGGGGAAGCAGTGACCTCGCATGCTGATGGCTCCATGCATGAGGATCCTGTGCTCTCCCACAGCTGATACGTAGCACTGATCCATGGATACAGCTGCTGCCTCAAGGCCAGGGGCTAGCTTTGCTTTCCCCTTCAGTGGTCGGGGAACCTCTCCAGTGGCAGCTGAGTAGCACGTGTGACTCAGAGGCCCCTGGATTCCCAGTGCTTCCATGGCACATGATGTGATGGGAACCTGGGTGGCAAGAAGGGCCAGCGTCAGCTTTCTCAGGAAGCTGAGCAAGCTCTGCTGCATCCTTTGTGGGAGGTAGTGGCC
>NW_017728953.1:1054985-1059177 GCF_001723895.1 Crocodylus porosus
GTGACTCATGGGGGAAGTGGGGCGCATGGGATTGGCATCATGGGGACTGACAGGGCATAGAGGGCTTGGTAATGAGAAGCTAAGACATTAGGTGCTGCCCCAGGCAAGATGAGGAAGGGAGGGTGGTTTCCTGCTGGCTGCTGTTCCCAACAGGCCCTGAGGTTCAATAAGATCCATGATCTCCATCCCGCAACCTTGTCAGGGTCTCGGAGGGGATGAGACGTCTGCATTCCCAGCTACCCATAGTGGACCACTTGTCACTTGAACACATCCAGCCCCTGAGCAGAGACCATCCATCAGGATATGCTGTACTGGGGGCTGTAAGGTACGCTGGATGAGCAGCAGCTCTCATCTGGCCCCAGCAGTCTTTCCTGCCCAGTTGCAGTGGGGCTGGACCCAATGATCTCGTGAGGTCTCTTCCAGCCCCTAACATCTATGAATCTATACATCTGTGAAAAGGACCCGGGGGTGACAGTGGGCAATGAACTGAACTGGAGTCAACAGTGTGCCCTTGTTGTAGAATCAGACAACATGAGGGTTGGACAGGACCTGAGGAGGTCACATCTAGTCTATCCCCCTGCTCAAAGCAGCCCCAGCCCCAGCTACATCATCCCAGTCAAGGCTTTGTCTAGCCAGGTCTGTAAAACCTCCAAGGAGAGTCCACAACCTAAAGAAGGCTGTGAGGGTGGCTAATGGCATATTGGTCTGCATTGGTAGGAGTGTTGCCAGCAGATCAAGGGCAGTGATTCTTCTCCTCTATTTGGCACTGGTGAGGCCACATCTGGAGTCCTGTGTCCAGTTTTGAGCCCTCCACTACAGAAAGGATGTGGGGAAATTGGAGAGAGTCCAGTGGAGGGCACCAAAAATGATTACAGGGCTGAACAACATGACTTGTGAGGACAGGCTAAGGGAACTGGGCTTATATAGTCTGCAGAAGAGAAGATTAAGGAGGGGCAGGGGGCAGGGTGGGGGAGTG
Source organism: Crocodylus porosus (assembly GCF_001723895.1). Lineage (NCBI taxonomy): Eukaryota > Metazoa > Chordata > Crocodylia > Crocodylidae > Crocodylus > Crocodylus porosus. The sequence continues at coordinate 1,055,962 of NW_017728953.1, forward strand.
TTAATAGCAGTCTTCAGCTCCCTGCAGGGGAGTTGAAAAGGGACGGAGCTGGACTATTCTCAGTGGTGGCAGATGACAGGACAAGGAGCAATGGGCTCAAGTTGCAGCAATGAAAGTTGAGATTGGATATTAGGAAAAACTCTCACCAGGAGTGTAGTAAAGCACTGGAGCAGGTTACCTAGCAAGGTGGTGGCATCTCCATCCTTGGAGGTTTTTAAGACCTGGGTAGACAAAGTCTTGGCCGGATGATGTATTTGGGGCTGGGCCTGCGTTGAGCAGGGGGTTGGACTGGATGTGACCTCCTGAGGTCCCTTCCAACCCTCATGTTCTCTTGTCTATGAGGCAGCCACAACCGTGAGGATAGAAAGGCAAGAGGATGAAGCCAGTAGCCTATGTGGAGAAGGGCCTTGAGACTGTTGCACAGACCCCACAGAGTGCACTAGGAAGCCTTGCGCATGGCCGCCCAGCAGGGAGCTGGCACTGATAGTACTGGGCAGCCAGTGCTGGGGCCCTGGGTCTCCTGCTGAGCACAGCATCTTGGAGGCATTCGAGGGTGAAGAGGATACATCAGTGACCCGCGGCTCTGACGCACTTTCAGGGACAATGAATGAAAACTTTGGCACCTCCAGCAATACTCAGAGGGAGCAGCAGTTAAAGAGTAACAGCCCTGGGACAGCTGGTGGTTGCTCGTGTCTGTAGGTGAGCGAGCGCGGAGGGAGTAGGAGTCTCACTGTGATGTCCTCTGGGGTTTTGCAAGGTCGGGGATTTTCCTGGTCTTCCATCAGGCTCCCTCTGGGGGCCTCTCTGCTGCCCCAGTGCTGGGAGGTGCATGGAGATTTGGGATTGGCTTCCACGCCCAGCCTGGCTGGGGCCCACACTACGCACAACACCTACCCTAGTCCGGCTGAAGCGGATGCACTCCCAGAGTGGTCAGGGTGGGTGACACACATGCTGGATCTGGCATGTTTGGTGGGGGAGACTTGGTCCTGATCTGGCCCCGTAGGATGCTAGGTACAGCGTGTGTCCTAGGCACTGCAGGGCAGGGCCAATCCAGCACCTGCTGGTCAACTCAAGACCCTGGGGGCTGCATGCTATGGCTCTGCATAGCTTGTGTGCTGCATCTTGGACACCCCTGCCCTGAGGGAAGGCAGTATGAGACCATCTGCTCTCCTGATCTTGGGCCCTGAGAACAAGGTGCCTCACAATTGAGCTGAAAGGCACCTTAGTCAGCACAGAGATGAGGTGACACTTTGCCCGGTGGGTGACTGGAGCATCGGACTCTGCAGCCTAGTGCTGAGGCCAAGAGCATGGCCAGATTCACAAAGGGGCAGGACACTAGGTTGGAGGAGGTGGTGGAGACACTAAGCCTGGTGCTTAGTGCACAGATTAGCATGAGGCCTGGTAGGTTATCCCCCTGCTCTGGACACTGGAGCCAGGGTGCTGAGCTCCATGGGCCTCAGGGCTTATCTGGTCTGCCTGCATCTTGATGCCAAGCCCTGGATAAGCCGCCCAGGCCAAAATCTCCTTCTAAAGCCCAGCTTCATCTCCATGTTGTCCCAGAAACAGCTGCAAATCCCATTAAGCAGAGGCTTTGAAACCCATCTTCTTTCCGGGTCTAAGTCCCCCTGCTCAGCCCTCCAAGCCACTCTTCCAGCCCCAGAGAAAATTAATTCACGCTGTCACATGGCGCTAAATCTCTTAATTGGCTGGGGATGAGCTCAGCTCTGGCTGGGCAGGATGAAGGAGCAGCATTGCTGCACAGGGCCTGAGAAGCCCGTTGCTCTGTGAGTCTCATACATGTGTGTGCAGATCTCTTGTGATGGGAAATCCATTGCTACGCTGGTCCTCGGTGGGGACTAATGAACATGATGGGATAATAATAAATAGGGATTTATTCCTGACCACCTCTCTCAATACAAGAACAAGGGGCCACAACATGAAACGAGAAGGTCATCAGTTTAAAACGAACACAAGGATGTTCTTTTCCCCTCAGTGTTGAACGAAAAGGTGGGACTCGCGGCCACCAGATGCTGCAGGTGCTGGGAGCGTAGCCACATTCACAATGGGACTGGACACATGCTTAGCGGAAAGGGGCATTGGGAGCTACTGAGCTTGGGAACGATGAGCACAGCCTCTGCATCAGTGTCCTAGACCCTAAATGCTGGAGGCTGCAAGGGGGAGAGGAAGAGAGGAAAAAACCCTGGTCAGACCCAGTCACTCTGCACTCTCTACTGCCAAGTGACACAGGAGACGGGGAAGAATGGACCTGGCCCAGCCAAGGGCAATTCTCACGTTCTTTTGTGTTGGCAGCTGTATTCCCCAGAGAGCTTTGGGGAACTCAAGCTGCCTCTTGGCCACCGGCAGACATGAGGCCTGGAGTACAGCCATCTCCCAGATGCCCCGTGTTTCTACTGTTTCATTGACCGACTTGTCATCCAAACAAGCCCGGCTGGGCACTGGGTTAACCTGTAACCGGGCAGCAGCATTATTCTGTGAGGCCCGGCAGAGGATCTGGGTGGCTTGCCCTGGAGAATGAGATGACGCACATAGGATGGGCCCCCTGTCCCCTCCCATCACCCCCTTGTCCTCCCCCAGTCACGAGCTGGACGGACGGGAGCCAGGCTGCAGATAAACAGCCAAAGTCCACGTGCTCCTGCCAGCAAAGTGACCCCCCCAACACCCCCTCCCACCCTAGAAGCCCTGCTAGGACCCTGGGCGCTCCTCTATGGTAAATGAACACACCCTTCCAGAAGCCCCTCTACGCGCGCGCCCGGCCGCAACATCTCCCACGCGCAGGGCGGGCAGAGAGGATTGCCTGGCAACCGCTCCATGGCAACCCCAACCTCCCTCTGGACCACAGGTGAGCCAAGGGAGGTTCCTCCCCACGTTCTGGAGCGGCAGGGCAACCGCCCAATAGGAGCGAGCCGGCGGGCCGAGTGGACCAATCCGCGCGGGCAGGAGGGGTCCGGTCGCAAAATGGCGGCGCCCAGGCGCGCGCACGTGGAGGGGGCCGAGGCATTGGACGCCGTGTTCCCGCGGGACGTGGGGCTCTTTGCCGATGCCTTCCCCGCTGAGGCTCGGTATCGCTTCTGCGGCCACGGGCTCCGCATAGCGCAACACCACGGCGGCCTGCTCGGCGTGGCGGCGCCCGTCTGGGAGGCGGTGAGCGGGGCAGGGATGGGAGGTGGGTGGGGCAGATGGCTGGGGGCAGGGGGA